>NC_084659.1:4364476-4494476 GCF_019802595.1 Syngnathoides biaculeatus | reverse complement strand
AACAGCGTTTCGGAGCATGATGGCACAGTTTCCTCAACTTGGCTATAAAATCAAATAGGATGCTTTTCTTGCCAATTTTATGCATGTTTTCTATAGAGCTCTCCACCACACAACATTACAGGCCTTTGGAACCAACGGAAAAGCTTTACTTTTGGAAATATTCACGTTTGTAACTTTTTTACTGCCAAAAACAGCGTTTCAGGACATGATGGCACCGTTTCCTCAACTTGGCTATAAAATCAAATAGGATGCTTTTCTTGCCAATTTTATGCATGTTTTCTATAGAACTCTCCACCACACAACATTACAGGCCTTTGGAACCAACGGAAAAGCTTTAGTTTTGGAAATATTCACGTTTGTAACTTTTTTACTGCCAAAAACAGCGTTTCAGAGCATGATGGCACAGTTTCCTCAACTTGGCTATAAAATCAAATAGGATGCTTTTCTTGCCAATTTTATGCATGTTTTCTATAGAACTCTCCACCACACAACATTACAGGCCTTTGGAACCAACAGAAAAGCTTTAGTTTTGGAAATATTCACGTTTGTAACTTTTTCACTGCCAAAAACAGCGTTTCAGAGCATGATGGCACAGTTTCCTCAACTTGGCTATAAAATCAAATAGGATGCTTTTCTTGCCAATTTTATGCATGTTTTCTATAGAACTCTCCACCACACAACATTACAGGCCTTTGGAACCAACGGAAAAGCTTTACTTTTGGAAATATTCACGTTTGTAACTTTTTCACTGCCAAAAACAGCGTTTCGGAGCATGGTGGCACAGTTTCCTCAAATTGGCTATAAAATCAAATAGGATGCTTTTCTTGCCAATTTTATGCATGTTTTCTATAGAACTATCCACCACACAACATTACAGGTCTTTGGAACCAACAGAAAAGCTTTAGTTTGGGAAATATTCACGTTTGTAACTTTTTCACTGCCAAAAACAGCGTTTCAGAGCATGGTGGCACAGTTTCCTCAAGTTGGCTATAAAATCAAATAGGATGCTTTTCTTGCCAATTTTATGCATGTTTTCTATAGAACTCTCCACCACACAACATTACAGGCCTTTGGAACCAACAGAAAAGCTTTAGTTTTGGAAATATTTACGTTTGTAACTTTTTTACAGTCAAAAACAGCGTTTCGGAGCATGGTGGCAAAGTTTCCTCAAATTGGCTATAAAATAGGATTCTTTTCTTGCCAATTTTATGCATGTTTTCTATAGAACTCTCCACCACACAACATTACAGGCCTTTGGAACCAAAAGAAAAGCTTTAGTTTTGGAAATATTCATGTTTGTAACTTTTTTACAGCCAAAAACAGTGTTTCAGAGCATGGTGGCACAGTTTCCTCAACTTGGCTATAAAATTAAATAGGATGCTTTTCTTTCCAATTTTATGCATGTTTCCTATAGAAATCTCCACCACACAACATTACAGGCCGTTGGAACCAACCGGAAAGCTTTTGTTTTGGAAATATTCATGTTTGTAACTTTTTTACAGCCAAAAACAGCGTTTCAGAGCATGATGGCACAGTTTCCTCAACTTGGCTTTAACATCATATAGGATGCTTTTCTTGCCAATTTTATGCATGTTTCCAATAGAACTCTCCACCACACAACATTACAGGCCTTTGCAACCAACAGAAAAGCTTTAGTTTAAAAATATTCATGTTTGTAACTTTTTTACAGCTGTTGGATATTTTATTCTAAATCATCATAAACTAAGTTAGAATCTTACTCCAATTTGTGACCTTACCCAACTGCCACTCTCCAACAATCAACCACGTCATCTGCAATAGAAAGGTATCAGGAAAGCCGGTATTTTCACACACCAGTATTTATTCCTTCAACACACACCTGGTCTCGGTCCCTCTCATTATAACCCTGTACATCTCTGTTCCCTCAGGCGACGTTACTCTACATCCGAGTTTCCCAGAACAATTTTAAAGTACAATCTACTGATTCACTATTGGTTCTGTGTCTCCTGCAGGTATCCTTGGCGCTCTCCTCTCATTGGTCTCCTTTGGTCCGCCGGATGTTGGCCCGACTCCTCCCTGCAGAATCGCGTGCTGGCTCCTCCTGGTGGTGGTTTCTTGACGTAGTTTTTCCACCAACTGCTCTTGAGTCCTCTCTCTCCGCATCCACTCCTCCTCCTTGCATTTAGCACCGTCTTTTCTAAAACATTCCATTCTTGCACCACATACCCTGTTTCGTTTCCACCAGTCACATGCTCACACTTTACAGTCTCACACTTTATACACAGATGTAGCAACATCTAATGAACTACTTTAAGCTCAAACTCTATTCCTTTACTCCCTCTCATATATATATATATATATATATATAATTTATATATATTTATATATACACACACATAACCAAGAAAACATGCATTGACGCATAGACCCTTTTTAACACATATATGTAAGTTAGTCTGTCTCCCTGGCTTCAAGGTCTGTGATTCATTGGCCCCCAGGAGATGTCTCCGTTCGGGCCTGTAAGACAAAGAAGACATGAGATTTCGCGTTCCCCCTCGTCCCCGTGCGCGCGAGGAGCGATTTCGGGTGAGGGCTGGAATGGTGTGTGTGTGCCTGCGGACACATCGACCCACCCCTGCGCCACGCCATCGCGCCCCCAGAAGCCTCGTGTAGGCCTGCGGCGCCCCTGTACCGGGCGTCCGCCCAGTCCTCATCATCCTCCCAATACCGCCCAATCTTCCCGTTTTCCTCTCGTTTTCGCAAGCAGCGGAATGTCTTTTTATAATTTTTATAAGGCACCTGTTGTGCCTATTATACAAAGTCTATTCTGTACAGTCCAGGTGTCCTAATAAAGTGTTCAAGAACGTTTCTTGTCTTCATGAACAACCTCGTTTTATATATACACACACTTGTTTCATAAATTTATACAAACATTACATCAGGTTTCTAACAATTAAATCAGTCTGTGTATGTTAGCCAACGCGTTCTATGTGTGCTATACGTCAACGTTTAGGCTATATGCTGAGCCTCTGTCAATACGGAAGCACACTGGAACTTTCTAAACATTGATATTGCTAATCATGTTAAACACAAATCAGGGCAGGTGGCCAGATTCCGGTCCACCGACTTACATGCACCCGGTGGCTGCTACTAACGTGATTTCTTTTTTTTATATCCGAGGCCCAAAAACCCTTTGCAGCAGAGAAGTACCTCCTCGCATGCGCATTGTTCCAGACGGGTCCTCCATACAGGAAGCCCTAACCCCTCCTGACGGAGTTCCTGACAGTCGCCATCTGGTGGGTCTGCAGAGGTACTGCCAGCCTCGAAGCATCACTTTTTTTTTTTTTTCCACCGCAGGCTCTAGTGAAGACAAACACCACAGTAGGTCCTAGACGGGGCAAGGAAATCACGGCATCCCGTAGGAAGCACTCCTACGATACAATGTACAAATGATGTTTAAAACCCTGGCTGTCTAAATAACTCCTGTGTTGCCGTGCAAGCACGTATGAGTATCAGGGTTTGTATATATATATATATTTATATATATACACACACACACACACACACACACACACACACACACACACACACACATAACCAAGAAAACATGCATTCACGCATAGACCCTTTCATACACATATGTGGAATTTAGTCTGTCTCCCCTTCTCAAGGTCTGTGATTCATTGGCCCCCAGGAGATGTCTCCGTTCTGGCCTGTAAGACAAAGAAGACATGAGATTTCACTTTCCCCCCTCCGTCCCGTGCGCACGGAGGGGCGATTTCGGGTTAGGGCTGGAATGGTGTGTGTGTGTGTGCCTGCGGACATCGACCCACATTGCATCACGCCATCTGTGCCCCCAGAAGCCTCGTGTAGGCCTGCGGCGCCTCCTGTACCGGGCGTCCGCACAGTCCTCGTCATCCTCCCAAGACCGCCCCCCCATCTTCTTGTTTTCCTCGTGTTCGGCAAGCAGCGGAATGTCTTTTTATAATTTTTATAAAGGCACCTGTTGTGCCTATTATACAAAGTCTATTCTCTCCAGTCCAGGTGTCCTAATAAAGTGTTCAAGAACGTTTCTGTGTCTTCATGAACAACCGTTTTATATATACACAGTTGTTTCATAAATTTAAACAAACATTACATCAGGTTTCTAACAGTGAAATCAGTCTGTGTATGTTAGCCAACGCGTTCTGTGTGTGCTATACGTCAACGATTAGGAAAAATACTTAGCCTCTATCAATACGGAAGCACACTGCTAACTTTCTAAACATCGATATTGCTCATCATGTTAAACACAAATGAGGGCGGGTGGCCGGATTCCGGTCCACCGACTTACATGCACCCGGTGGCTGCTACTAACGCGGATTTCTTTTTTTTATATCCGAGGCCCAAAATCCCTTTGCAGCAGAGAAGTACCTCCTCGCATGCGCATTGTTCCAGACGGGTCCTCCATACAGGAAGCCCTAACCCCTCCTGACGGAGTTCCTGACAGTCGCCATCTGGTGGGTCTGCAGAGGTACTGCCAGCCTCGAAGCATCACTTTTTTTTTTTTTCCACCGCAGGCTCTAGTGAAGACAAACACCACAGTAGGTCCTAGACGGGGCAAGGAAATCACGGCATCCCGTAGGAAGCACTCCTACGATATATACATATTTTTCAATGTACAAATGATGTTTAAAACCCTGGCTGTCTAAATAACTCCTGTGTTGCCGTGCAAGCACGTATGAGTATCAGGTTTGTATATATATATTTATATATATATATACACACACACACACACACACACCACACACACACACACACACACACACACACACACACACTAACCAGAAACATGCATTCACGCATAGACCCTTTCATACACATATGTGGAATTTAGTCTGTCTCCCCATTCTCAAGGTCTGTGATTCATTGGCCCCCAGGAGATGTCTCCGTTCTGGCCTGTAAGACAAAGAAGACATGAGATTTCACTTTCCCCCTCGTCCCCGTGCGCACGGAGGGGCGATTTCGGGTTAGGGCTGGAATGGTGTGTGTGTGTGTGCCTGCGGACATCGACCCACATTGCATCACGCCATTGTGCCCCCAGAAGCCTCGTGTAGGCCTGCGGCGCCTCCTGTACCGGGCGTCCGCACATGTCCTCGTCATCCTCCCAAGACCGCCCCATCTTCTTGTTTTCCTCGTGTTCGGCAAGCAGCGGAATGTCTTTTTATAATTTTTATAAAGGCACCTGTTGTGCCTATTATACAAAGTCTATTCTCTCCAGTCCAGGTGTCCTAATAAAGTGTTCAAGAACGTTTCTTGTCTTCATGAACAACCGTTTTATATATACACAGTTGTTTCATAAATTTAAACAAACATTACATCAGGTTTCTAACAGTGAAATCAGTCTGTGTATGTTAGCCAACGCGTTCTGTGTGTGCTATACGTCAACGATTAGGAAAAATACTTAGCCTCTATCAATACGGAAGCACACTGCTAACTTTCTAAACATCGATATTGCTCATCATGTTAAACACAAATGAGGGCGGGTGGCCGGATTCCGGTCCACCGACTTACATGCACCCGGTGGCTGCTCCTAACGTGGACTTCCTTTTTTTATCCGAGGCCCAAAAACCCTTTGCAGCAGAGAAGTACCTCCTCGCAGGCGCATGCGCATTGTTCTGGACGGGTCCTCCATACAGGAAATCCTGACCCCTCCTGACGGAGTTCTTCCTCTCTCGTCCTGCTTGGCATCCTTCCCACAGTTGCCATCTGGTGGGTCTGCAGAGGTACTGCCAGCCTCGAAGCATCACTTTTTTTTTTTTTTCCACCGCAGGTTCTAGTGAAGACAAACACCACAGTAGGTCCTAGTTGGGGCAATGAAATCACGGCATCCCGTAGGAAGCACTCCTACGATATATACAATATTTTAAACAATGTACAAATGATGTTTAAAACCCTGGCTGTCTAAATAACTCCTGTGTTGTCGTTTTGCCGCGCAAGCACGTGTGAGTATCAGGGTTTATATATATGTATATATATATATATATATTATATATATATATATATATATATATAATTTATATATATTTATACACACACATAACCAAGAAAACATGCATTGATGCATAGACCCTTTTTTACACATATATGTAATTTAGTCTGTCTCCCTGGCCTCAAGGTCTGTGATTCATTGGCCTCCAGGAGATGTCTCCGTTCGGGCCTGTAAGACAAAGAAGACATGAGATTTCGCGTTCCCCCTCGTCCCCGTGCGCGCGGAGGGGCGATTTCGGGTGAGCGCTGGAATGTGTGTGTGTGCCTGCGGACATCGACCCCCCACCTGTGCCACGCTATCGCGCCCCCAGAAGCCTCGTGTAGGCCTGCGTCGCCTCCTGTACCGGGCGTCCGCCCAGTCCTCGTAATCCTCCCATTACCGCCCCATCTTCCCGTTTTCCTCGTGTTCGGCAAGCAGCGGAATGTCTTTTTATAATTTTTATAAAGGCACCTGTTGTGCCTATGATAAAAAGTCTATTCTGTAATGTCCAGGTGTCCTAATAAAGTGTTAAAGAACGTTTCTTGTATTCATGAACAACCATCGTTTTATATATACACACTTGTTTCATAAATTTATACAAACATTACATCAGGTTTCTAACAGTGAAATCAGTCTGTGTATGTTAGCCAATGCGTTCTATGTGTGCTATACGTCAACGTTTAGGCTATATGCTTAGCCTCTATCAATACGGAAGCACACTGCTAACTTTCTAAACATTGATATTGCTAATCATGTTAACACAAATCAGGGCAGGTGGCCGGATTCCGGTCCACCGACTTACATGCACCCGGTGGCTGCTCCTAACGCGGACTTCCTTTTTTTGTCCGAGGCCCAAAAACCCTTTGCAGCAGAGAAGTACCTCCTCGCAGATGCATGCGCATTGTTCCGGACGGGTCCTCCATACAGGAAATCCTGACCCCTCCTGACGGAGTTATTCCTCTCTCGTCCTGCTCGGCATCCTTCCCACAGTCGCCATCTGGTGGCTCTGCAGAGGTACTGCCAGCCTCGAAGCATCGCTTTTTTTTTTTTCCACCACAGGCGCGAGTGAAGACAAACACCACAGTAGGTCCTAGACGGGGCAAGGAAATCACGGCAACCCGTAGGAAGCACTTCTACAATGTATACAAAATTTTAAACATTGTACAAATGATGTTTAAAACCCTGGCTGTCTAAATAACTCCTGTGTTGCCGTTTTGCCGCGCAAGCACGTATGAGTCTCAGGGTTTATATACATATATATACACACACATAACCAAGAAAACATGCATTGACGCATAGACCCTATTTACACATATATGTAATTTAGTCTGTCTCCCTGGCCTCAAGGTCTGTGATTCATTGGCCTCCAGGAGATGTCTCCGTTCGGGCCTGTAAGAAGAAGAAGACATGAGATTTTGCGTTCCCCCTCGTCCCCGTGCGCGCGGAGGGGCGATTTCGGGTGAGGGCTGGAATGGTGTGTGTGTGCCTGCGGACATCGACCCACACTGCGCCACGCCATCGTGCCCCCAGAAGCCTCGTGTAGGCCTGCGGCGCCTCCTGTACCGGGCGTCCGCCCAGTCCTCGTCACCCTCCCAATACCGCCCCATCTTCCCGTTTTCCTCGTGTTCGGCAAGCAGCGGAATGTCTTTTTATAATTTTTATAAAGGCACCTGTTGTGCCTATGATAAAAAGTCTATTCTGTAATGTCCAGGTGTCCTAATAAAGTGTTAAAGAACGTTTCTTGTATTCATGAACAACCATCGTTTTATATATACACACTTGTTTCATAAATTTATACAAACATTACATCAGGTTTCTAACAGTGAAATCAGTCTGTGTATGTTAGCCAATGCGTTCTATGTGTGCTATACGTCAACGTTTAGGCTATATGCTTAGCCTCTATCAATACGGAAGCACACTGCTAACTTTCTAAACATTGATATTGCTAATCATGTTAAACACAAATCAGGGCAGGTGGCCGGATTCCGGTCCACCGACTTACATGCACCCGGTGGCTGCTCCTAACGCGGACTTCCTTTTTTTGTCCGAGGCCCAAAAACCCTTTGCAGCAGAGAAGTACCTCCTCGCAGATGCATGCGCATTGTTCCGGACGGGTCCTCCATACAGGAAATCCTGACCCCTCCTGACGGAGTTATTCCTCTCTCGTCCTGCTCGGCATCCTTCCCACAGTCGCCATCTGGTGGGTCTGCAGAGGTACTGCCAGCCTCGAAGCATCGCTTTTTTTTTTTCCACCACAGGCACGAGTGAAGACAAACACCACAGTAGGTCATAGACGGGGCAAGGAAATCACGGCAACCCGTAGGAAGCACTTCTACAATGTATACAAAATTTTAAACATTGTACAAATGATGTTTAAAACCCTGGCTGTCTAAATAACTCCTGTGTTGCCGTTTTGCCGCGCAAGCACGTATGAGTCTCAGGGTTTATATATATATATATATATATATATATATATATATATACACACACATAACCAAGAAAACATGCATTGACGCATAGACCCTTTTTTACACATATATGTAATTTAGTCTGTCTCCCTGGCCTCAAGGTCTGTGATTCATTGGCCCCCAGGAGATGTCTCCGTTCGGGCCTGTAAGACAAAGAAGACATGAGATTTCGCGTTCCCCCTCGTCCCCGTGCGCGCAGAGGGGCGATTTCGGGTGAGGGCTGGAATGGTGTGTGTGTGTGTGTGTGTGTGTGCCTGCGGACATCGAGCCCCCCCCCTGCGCCACGCAATCGCGCCCCCAGAAGCATCGTGTCGGCCTGCGTCGCCTCCTGTACCGGGCGTCCGCCCAGTCCTCATAATCCTCCCATTACCGCCCCATCTTCCCGTTTTCCTCGTGTTCGGCAAGCAGCGGAATGTCTTTTTATAATTTTTATAAAGGCACCTGTTGTGCCTATGATACAGTCTATTCTGTACAGTCCAGGTGTCCTAATCAAGTGTTCAAGATCGTTTCTTCTTCATGAACAACCAGCGTTTTATATATACACACTTGTTTGATAAACTTATATAAAAAAACATTACATCAGGTTTCTAACAATGAAATCAGTCTGTGTATGTTAGCCAACGCGTTCTATGTGTGCTATACGTCAACGTTTAGGCTATATGCTGAGCCTCTGTCAATACGGAAGCACACTGCTAACTTTCTAAACGTTGATATTGCTAATCATGTTAAACACAAATCAGGGCAGGTGGCCAGATTCCGGTCCACCGACTTACATGCACCCGGTGGCTGCTACTAACGCGGATTTCTTTTTTTTTATATCCGAAGCCCAAAAACCCTTTGCAGCAGAGAAGTACATCCTCGCATGCGCATTGTTCCGGACGGGTCCTCCATACAGGAAGCCCTGACCCCTCCTGACGGAGTTTTTCCTCTCTTGTCCTGCTCGGCATCCTTCCCACAGTCGCCACCTGGTGGGTCTGCAGAGGTACTGCCAGACTCGAAGCATCGCTTTTTTTTTTCCACCACAGGTGCGAGTGAAGACAAACACCACAGTAGGTCCTAGACGGGGCAATGAAATCACGGCATCCCGTAGGAAGCACTCCTACGATATGTACAATATTTTAAACAATGTACAAATGATGTTTAAAACCCTGGCTGTCTAAATAACTCCTGTGTTGTCATTTTGCCGCGCAAGCACGTGTGAATATATATATATATATATATATATATATATATATATATATATATATATATATATATATACACACACACACACGCACACAACATGCATTGACGCATAGACCCTTTTATACACATGTTGTAATTTTGTCTGTCTCCCTGGCCTCAAGGTCTGTGATTCACTGGCACCCAGGAAATGTCTCCGTTCGGGCCTATAAGACAAAGAAGACATGAGATTTCACTTTCCCCCTCCTCCCTGTGCGCGCGGAGGGGCGATTTCGGGTTAGGGCTGGAATGGTGTGTGTGTGCGTGTGTGTGTGTGTGTGTGTGTGTGTGTGTGTGGTGTGTGTGTGTGTGTGTGTGTGTGTGTGGTGTGTGTGTGTGCCTGCGGACATCGACCCACCCTGCGCCACGCCATCGCACCCCAGAAGCCTCGTGTAGGCCTGCGGCACCTCCTGTACCGGGCCTCCGCCCAGTCCTCGTCATCCTCCCAATACAACCCCATCTTCCCATTTTCTCATTTTCGGCAAGCGGCGGAATGTCTTTTTATAATTTTTATCAAGGCACCTGTTGTGAAGCACACTGCTAACTTTCTAAACATCGATATTCCTAATCATGTTAAACACAAATCAGGGTGGGTGGCCGGATTCCGGTCCACCGACTTACATGCACCCGGTGGCTGCTCCTAACGCGGAGTTCCTTTTTGTATTCGAGGCCCAAAAACCCTTTGCAGCGGAGAAGTACCTCCTCGCAGGCGCATTGTTAGGGAGCGCGGGCATGAACCAGGCATCGTATGCGGGTGAAGGACACCCGCACGCGGGCTTCCAACCCACTGGTAGCGCGGGCTGGGTGAATGAAATATGTGACTTCCACACTCTTTGTTCTAGTTGGATGAATGACAACCATGACTTCCACACTTAGGGTGCGCAGGCATGAACCAGGTATTGTATGCGGGTGAAGGACACCCGCAAGCGGGCGAAGGACACCCGCAAAAAGGTTTGCAGCGCAATGGTTGTGCTGGATGGATAAAAGGCAACCATGACTCCAAACTTAGGGTTTGCGGGCATGAACCAGGCATGGTATGCAGAGGGGAACGCACCCAAGCGGGCTTAAAGCGCACTAGTTGAATGACTACCATGACTTCCACACTTTGGGTGCACGGGCATGAAACAGGCATGGGATGCGATGGGAAGACGCACCCAAGAGGGCTTCCAGCGCACTGATTGTGCTCGATGGATGAAAGGCAACCATGACTTCCACACTTAGGGTGCACGGACATGGACCAGGCATGGTATGCGGGTGAAGGGCACCCGCAAGCGTGCTTGCATTGCAACGGTTGTGCTGGATGGATGAAAGGCAACCATGACTTTAACACTTAGGGCAACGGGAATGAACAACGCATGTTATGCGGGTGAAGGACACCCGCAAGCGTGCTTCTAGCGGACTTGTTGTGCTGGCTGAATGAATGGCAACCATGACTTCCCCACTTAGTTTGCGTGGGCATTAACCAGGCTTGGTATGCGGGTGAGGGACACCCGCATGCGGGCTTCAAACCCACTGGTAGCGCGGGCTGGGTGAATGGAATATGTGACTTCCGCACTGTTTGTTCTAGTTGGATAAATGACAACCATGACTTCCACACTTAGGGTGCGCAGGCATGAACCAGGTATTGTATGTGGGTGAAGGACACCCGCAAGCGGGCGAAGGACATCCGCAATCAGGCTTGCAGCGCAATGGTTCTGCTGGATGGATGAAAGGCAACCATGACTTCCACACTTCGGGTTTGCGGGCATGAACCAAGCATGGTATGCAGCTGGGAACGCACCCAAGCGGGCTTCCAGCGCACTAGTTGAATGACGACCATGACTTCCACTCTTAGAGCACACGGGCATGAACAACGCATGTTACACGGAAGAAGGACAACTGCAAGCGGGCATGCAGCGCGCAGGTTGTGGTGGCTAAATGAATGACAACAGTGACTTCCGCACTGGTTGTGCTGGATGGATGAATGACAATCATGACTTCCACACTTCGGGACCGCGGGCATGAACCAGGCATGGTATCCGTTTGAAGGACTTCCCCAAGCAGGCTTCCAGAGCAATAGTTGTGTTGCCTGGATAAATGACAACCGTGACTTCCGCATTTAGGGTGTGCGGGCATTAACCAGGCATGGTATGCAGGGGGAACGCACCCAAGCGGGCTTCCAGCGCACTAGTTAAATGATTACCATGACTTCCACACTTAGAGCACACGGGCATGAACAACGCATGTTACGCGGAAGAAGGTCACTCGCAAGCGGGCTTGCAGCGCGCAGGTTGTGGTGGCTGGATGAATGACAACTGTGACTTCCGCACTGGTTGTGCTGTATGGATGAATGACAACCATGACTTCCACACTTAGGGAGCGCGGCCGTGAACCAGGCATGGTTACCGTTTGAAGGACTTCACCAAGCAGATTTCCAGCGCAATAGTTGTGTTGCCTGGATGAATGACAACCGTGACTTCCGCACTGGTTGTGCTGGCTGGATGAAAGGCAAGCATGACTTGCACACTTAGGGTGCGCGGGCATGAACCAGGCATGGTATGCTGGGGGGGGACACACCCAAGCGGGCTTCCAGCGCACTGGTTGTGCTGGGTGGATGAATGACAACCATGACTTCCAAACTTAGCGTGCGCGGGCATGAACCAGGCATGGTATGCGGCTGAAGGACACCCGAAAGCGGGCTTGCAGCGCACTGATTGTGCTTGATGGATGAAAGGCAACCATGACTTCCACAGTTAGGGTGCACGGACATGGACCAGGCATGGTATACGGGTGAAGGGCACCCGCAAGCGTTCTTGCAGTGCAACAGTTGTGCTGGATGGATGAAAGGCAACCATGACTTTAACACTGAGGGCGACGGGAATGAACAACGCATGTTATGCGGGTGAAGGACACCCGCAAGCGGGCTTCTAGCGGACTTGTTGTGCTGGCTGAATATATGACAGCCATTACTTCCACACTTGGGGTGCGCGGGCATGAACCAGGCATGGTATGCGGGTGAAGGACACCCGCATGCGGGCTTCAAACCCACTGGTAGCGCGGGCTGGGTGAATGAAATATTTTACTTCCGCACTGGTTGTTCGAGTTGGATGAATGACAACCATGACTTCCACACTTAGGGTGCGCAGGCATGAACCAAGCATGGTATGCGAGTGAAGGACACCCGCAAGCGGGCGAAGGAAATCCGCAATCAGGCTTGCAACGCATTGGTTGTGTTGGATGGATGAAAGGCAAATATGACTTCCACACTTAGGGTTTGCGGGCAAGAACCAGAAATGGTATGCAGGGGGAACGCACCCAATCGGGCTTCCAGCGCACTAGTTGAATGACTACCATGACTTCCACACTTAGAGCACACGGGCATGAACAACGCATGTTACGCGGAAGAAGGACACTCGCAAGCGGGCTTGCAGCGCGCAGGTTGTGGTGGCTGGATGAATGACAACTGTGACTTCCGCACTGGTTGTGCTGAATGGATGAATGACCACCATAACTTCCACACTTAGGGAGTGCGGGCATGAACCAGGCATGGTATGCAGGGGGAACGCATCCAAGCGGGTTTCCAGCGCACTAGTTGAATGACGACCATGACTTCCACACTTAGAGCACACGGGCATGAACAACGCATGTTACGCGTAAGAAGGACACTCGCAAGCGGGCTTGCAGCGCGCAGGTTGTCGTGGCTGGATGAATGACAACCGTGACTTCCGCACTGGTTGTGCTGTATGGATGAATGACAACAATGACTTCCACACTTAGGGAGCGCGGGCATGAACCAGGCATGGTATGCTGGGGGTGGGGGACACACCCAAGCGGGCTCCCAGCGCAATGTTTGTAATGGATGGATGAAAGGCCACAATGACTTTCACATTGGCTGTGCTGGCTGGATGAATGACAACCATGACTTCCGCACTTAGTGTGTCCGGGCATGAACCAGGCATGGTATGCAGGGGGAACGCACCCAATCGGGCTTCCAGCGCACTAGTTGAATGACTACCATGACTTCCACACTTAGAGCACACGGGCATGAACAACGCATGTTACGCGGAAGAAGGACACTCGCAAGCGGGCTTGCAGCGCGCAGGTTGTGGTGGCTGGATGAATGACAACTGTGACTTCCGCACTGGTTGTGCTGAATGGATGAATGACCACCATAACTTCCACACTTAGGGAGTGCGGGCATGAACCAGTCATGGTATCCGTTTGAAGGACTTCCCCAAGCAGGCTTCCAGCGCAATAGTTGTGTTGCCTGGATAAATGACAACCGTGACTTCCGCACTAAGGGTGTGCGGGCATGAACCAGGCATGGTATGCAGGGGGAACGCATCCAAGCGGGTTTCCAGCGCACTAGTTGAATGACGACCATGACTTCCACACTTAGAGCACACGGGCATGAACAACGCATGTTACGCGTAAGAAGGACACTCGCAAGCGGGCTTGCAGCGCGCAGGTTGTCGTGGCTGGATGAATGACAACCGTGACTTCCGCACTGGTTGTGCTGTATGGATGAATGACAACAATGACTTCCACACTTAGGGAGCGCGGGCATGAACCAGGCAAGGTATGCTGGGGGTGGGGGACACACCCAAGCGGGCTCCCAGCGCAATGTTTGTAATGGATGGATGAAAGGCCACAATGACTTTCACATTGGCTGTGCTGGCTGGATGAATGACAACCATGACTTCCGCACTTAGTGTGTCTGGGCATGAACCAGGCATGGTATGCAGGGGGAACGCACCCAAGCGGGCTTCCAGCGCACTAGTTGAATGACTACCATGACTTCGACACTTAGAGCACACGGGCATGAACAACGCATGTTACGCGGAAGAAGGACACTTGCAAGCGGGCTTGCAGCGCGCAGGTTGTGGTGGCTGGATGAATGACAACCGTGACTTCCGCACTGGTTGTGCTGTATGGATGAATGACAACCATGACTTCCACAATTAGGGAGCGCGGGCATGAACCATGCATGGTTACCGTTTGAAGGACTTCACCAAGCAGGCTTCCAGCGCAATAGTTGTGTTGCCTGGATGAATGACAACCGTGACTTCCACACTAGTTGTGCTGGCTGGATGAAAGGCAACCATGATGACCACACTTAGGTTACCCGGGCATGAACCAGGCATTGTATGCTGGGGGGCACACCCAAGCGGGCTTCCAGCGCACTGGTTGTGCTGGCTGGATGAATGACAACCATGACTTCAAAACTTAGCGTGCGCGGGCATGAACCAGGCATGGTATCCGATGGGAAGACGCACCCAAGAGGGCTTCAAGCTTACTGGTTGTGCTGGATGGATAAAAGGCAGCCATTACTTCAACACCAAGGGTGCACGGAAATGAACCAGGCATGGTGTGCGGGTGAAGGACACCCGCAAGCGGAATTGCAGCGCAATGGTTGTGCTGGATTGATGAAAGGCCACCATGACTTCCACACTGGTTGTGCTTGCTGGATGAATGACAGCCATGAATTCTACACTTAACGTGCGCGGGCATGAAACAGGCATGGCGTGCGGGTGATGGACACCCGCAAGCGGGCGTGTAGATCAATGGTTATAGTGGCTGGATGAAAGACAACCGTGACTTACACACTTAGGGAGCGTGGGCATGAACTATGCATGGTATGCGCGTGAAGGACACCCCCAAGCGGGCTTCGAGCGCAATAGTTGTGTTGCCTGGATGAATGACAACCGTGACTTCCGCACTGGTTGTGCTCACTGAATGAATGACAACCGTGACTTCCGCATGGTTGTGCTGGCTGGATGAATGACAACAATGACTTCCACACTTAGGGAGCGCGGGCATGAACCAGGCAAGGTATGCTGGGGGTGGGGGACACACCCAAGCGGGCTCCCAGCGCAATGTTTGTAATGGATGGATGAAAGGCCACAATGACTTTCACATTGGCTGTGCTGGCTGGATGAATGACAACCATGACTTCCGCACTTAGTGTGTCTGGGCATGAACCAGGCATGGTATGCAGGGGGAACGCACCCAAGCGGGCTTCCAGCGCACTAGTTGAATGACTACCATGACTTCGACACTTAGAGCACACGGGCATGAACAACGCATGTTACGCGGAAGAAGGACACCTGTGTGTGGGCTTTCAGCGCGCAGGTTGTGGTGGCTGGATGAATGACAACCTTGACGTCCGCACTGGTTATGCTGGATGGATGAATGACAACCATGACTTCCACACTTAGGGAGCGCGGGCATGAACCAGGCATGGTATGCGGGTGAAGGACACCCGCAAGCAGGCTTGCAGCGCAATGGTTGTGCTGGCTGGATGAATGACAACCGTGACTTCCACACTGGTTGTGCTGGCTAGATGAATGACAACCATGACTTCCATACTTAGGGTGCGCGGTCATGAACCAGGTATGGTATGCACGTTAAGGACACCCCAAAGCGGGCTTCCAGCGCAATAGTTGGGTTGCCTGGATGAATGACAACCGTGACTTCCGCACTGGTTGTGCTGGCTGAATGAATTACAACCGTGACTTCCGCACTGCTTGTGCTGGCTGGATGAAAGAGAACTGTGACTTCCACATTTAGGGAGCGCGGGCATGAACCAGGCATGGTATGCGGGTGAAGGACACCCGCAAGCGGGCTTGCAGCGCAACGGTTGTGCTGCACGGATGAAAGGCAACCATGACTTCCAGACTGGTTGTGCTGGGTGGTTGAATGACAACCATGACTTCCACACTGGTTGTGCTGGGTGGATGAAAGGCAACCATGACTTCCACACTTAGCATGCGCGGGCATGAACCAGGCATGGTATGCGATGGGAAGACGCACCCAAGAGGGCTTCCAGCGCACTGGTTGGGCTGGATGGATGAAAGGCAACCATGACTTCCACACTTAGGGTGCACGGGCAAGAACAAGGCATGGTATGCTGGGGGGGAACGCACCCAAGCGGGCTTCCAGCGCACTGGTCGTGCTGAGTGGATGAATGACAACCATGACTTCCAAACTTAGCATGCGCGGGCATCAACCAGGCATGGTATGCGGGTGAAGGACATCCGCAAGCGGGCGTGCAGAGCAATGGTTGTGGTGGCTGGATGAAAGAGAACTGTGACTTCCACATTTAGGGAGCGCGGGCATGAACCATGCATGGTATGCTGGGGGGGGGGGGGGGACGCACCCAAGCGGGCTTCCAAAGAACTGGTTGTGCTGGCTGTATTAATGACAACCATGACTTCCAAACTTAGCGTGCGCGGGCATGAACCAGGCATGGTATCCAATGGGAAGACGCACCCAAAAGGGCTTCCAGCTTACTGGTTGTGCTGGATGGATAAAAGGCAGCCATTACTTCAACACCACGGGTGCACGGACATGAACCAGGCATGGTGTGCGGTGAAGGACACCCGCAAGCGGGCTTGTAGCGCAACGGTTGTGCTGCATGGATGAAAGGCAAAAACCATGACTTCCAGACTGGTTGTGCTGGGTGGGATGATTGACAACTGACATCCACACTTAGGGTGCACACGGACATGAACCAGGCATGGTATGCGTGTGAAGGAAACCCACAAGCAGGCTGCCCAGCGCAACGTTTGTGCTGAATTGATGAAAGGCAACCATGACTTCCAGACTGGTTGTTCTGGCTGGTTGAATGACAACCATGACTTCCACACTTCGGGTGCGCGGGCATGAACCATGTATGGTATGCTGGTGAAAAAAAGGGGGGCTCCCCGCAAGCAGTCTTCCGCGCAAAGTTTGCTGGCTGTATGAATGGACAACCATGACTTCTTTCCAAACTTAGCGTGCGCGGTCATGAACCAGGCATGGTAATGCGATGGGAATTATTCACCAAAGAGGGGGCTTCCAGCGCACTGGTTGTGCTGGATGGCTGAAAGGCAACCAGACTACCACACTTAGGGTGCACAGAACATGAACTAGGCATTGTATGCGGGTGAAGGACACCCACAAGCGGGCTTGCAGCGCAACGGTTGTGCTGAATGGATGAAAGGCACCATGAATTCCACACTGGTTGTGTTGGATGGATGAATGACAACCATGACTTCCACACTTAGGGTGCACGGCATGAACCAGGCATGGTATGCGTGTGAAGGACACCCACAAGCGGGATTTGCAGCGCAACGGTTGTGCTGAATGGATGAAAGGCAACCATGAATTCCACACTGGTTGTGCTGGATGGATGAATGACAACCATGACTTCCACACTTAGGGTGCACGGACATGAACCAGGCATGGTATCCGTTTAAAGGACTTCCCCAAGCAGGCTTCCAGCGAAATAGTTGTGTTGCCTGGATGAATGAAAACCGTGACTTCCACACTGGTTGTGCTGGCTAAATGAATGACAACCATGATTTCCACACTTAAGTTGCGCGGGCATGAACCAGGGATGGTATACGGGTGAAGGACACACGCATTCGGGATTGCAGCGCAATGGTTGTGCTAGATGGATGAAAGGCAACCATGACTTCCACACTTAGGGTGCACGGACATGAAGCAGGCATGGTATGCGGCTGAAGGACACCCGCATTCGGGATTGCAGCGCAATGGTTGTGCTAGATGGATGAAAGGCAACCATGACTTCCACACTTAGGGTGCACGGACATGAAGCAGGCATGGTATGCGGGTGAAGGACATCCACAAGCGGGCTTGCAGCGCAACGGTTGTGCTGAATGGATGAAAGGCAACCATGAATTCCACACTGGTTGTGCTGGATGGATGAATGACAACCATGACTTCCACACTTAGGGTACACGGACATGAACCAGGCATGGTATGCGGGTGAAGGACACCAACAAGCGGGCTTGCACCGCAAAGGTTGTGCTGAATGGATGAAAGGCAACCATGAATTCCACACTGGTTGTGCTGGATGGATGAATGACAACCTTGACTTCCACACTTAGGGTGCACGGACATGAACCAGGCATGGTATGCGGGTGAAGGACACCCGCAAGCAGGCTTGCAGCGCAATGGTTGTGCTGGCTGGCTGAATGACAACCGTGACTTCCACACTGGTTATGCCTGGTAGATGAATGACAACCATGATTTCCACAATTAAGGTGCGCGGTCATGAACCAGGTAAGGTATGCGGGTGAAGGACAGCCGCAAGCAGGCTTCCAGCGCACTGGTTGTGATGGCTGGATAAATGACAACCATGACTTCCATACTTAGGGTGCGCAGTCATGAACCAGGTATGGTATGCACGTTAAGGACACCCCCAAGCGGGCTTCCAGCGCAATAGTTGGGTTGCCTGGATGAATGACAACCGTGACTTCCGCACTGGTTGTGCTGGCTGAATGAATTACAACCATGACTTCCACACTTAGGGTGTGCGGGCATGAACCAGGCATGGTTTGCAGGGGGAACGCATCCAAGCGGGTTTCCAGCGCACTAGTTGAATGACGACCATGACTTCCACACTTAGAGCACACGGGCATGAACAACGCCTGTTATGCGGAAGAAGGACACCTGCAAGCGGGTTTGCAGCGCGCAGGTTGTGGTGGCTGGATGAATGACAACCTTGACTTCCGCACTGGTTATGCTGGATGGATGAATGACAACAATGACTTCCACACTCAGGGAGCGCGGGTATGACCCAGACATGGTATCCGTTTGAAGGACTTCCCCAAGCAGGCTTCCAGCGAAATAGTTGTGTTGCCTGGATCAATGACAACCGTGACTTCCGCACTTAGGGAGCGCGGGCATTAACTAGGCATGGTATGCTGGGGGGAGAACACATCCATGCGGGCTTCCAGCGCACTGGTTGTGCTGGATTGATGAAAGGCAACCATGACTTCCACACTTAGGGTGCACGGACATGAACCAGGCATGGTATGCGGCTGAAGGACACCCGCATGCAGGATTGCAGTGCAATGGTTGTGCTGGATGGATGAAAGGCAACCATGACTTCCACACTTCGTGTGCACGGACATGAACCAGGCATGGTATGCCGGTGAAGGACACCCACAAGCAGGCTTCCAGCGAAATAGTTGTGTTGCCTGGATGAATGACAACCGTGACTTCCGCAATTTGGGTGCCGGGAATTAACTAGGCATGGTATGCTGGGGGGAGAACACATCCAAGCGGGCTTCCAGCGCACTGGTTGTGTTGGCTGGATGAATGACAACCATAACTTCCAAACTTCGCGTGCGCAGGCATGAACCAGCCATGGTATGTGATGGGAAGACGGACCCAAGCAGGCTTCCAGCGCATTGGTTGTGATGGCTGGATGAATGACAACCATGACTTCCATACGTAGGGTGCGCGGTCATGAACCAGGTATGGTATGCGGGTGAAGGACACACGCAATCAGGCTTCCAGCGCACTGGTTGTGCTGGCTGGATTAATGACAACCATGACTTCCATACTTAGGGTGCGCGGTCATGAACCAGGCATGGTATGCGGCTGAAGGACACCCGCATGCGGGCTTGCAGCGCAACGGTTGTGCTGAATGGATGAAAGGCAACCATGAATTCCACACTGGTTGTGCTGGATGGATGAATGACAACCATGACTTCCACACTTAGGGTGCACGGACATGAACCAGGCATAGTATGCGTGTGAAGGACACCCACAAGCGGGCGTGCAGCGCAACGGTTGTGCTGAATGGATGAAAGGCAACCATGACTTCCACACTTAGGGTGCGCGGACATGAACCAGGCATTGTATGCGGGTGAAGGACACCCACAAGCGGGCTTGCAGCGCAACGGTTGTGCTGAATGGATGAAAGGCAACCATGAATTCCACACTGGTTGTGCTGGATGGATGAATGACAACCATGACTTCCACACTTAGGGTGCACGGACATGAACCAGGCATAGTATGCGTGTGAAGGACACCCACAAGCGGGCGTGCAGCGCAACGGTTGTGCTGAATGGATGAAAGGCAACCATGACTTCCAGACTGGTTGTTCTGGCTGGTTGAATGACAACCATGATTTCCACACTTCGGGTGCGCGGGCATGAACCAGGTATGGTATGCGGGTGAAGGACACCCGCAAGCAGGCTTCCAGCGCAAGAGTTGTGCTGGCTGTATGAATGACAACCATGACTTCCAAACTTAGCGTGCGCGGGCATGAACCAGGCATGGTATCCGATGGGAAGACACACCCAAGAGGGATTCCAGCTTACTGGTTGTGCTGGATGGAAAAAAGGCAGCCATGACTTCAACACCAAGGGTGCACGGACATGAACCAGGCATGGTATGCGGGTGAAGGACACCCGCAAGCGGTCTTGCAGCACAACGGTTGTGCTGCATGGATGAAAGGAAACCGTGACTTCCGCACTGGTTGTGCTTAATGAATGAAAGACAACCGTGACTTCCGCATGGTTGTGCTGGCTAGATAAAAGGCAACCGTGACTTCCACACTTAGGGTGTGCGGGCATCAACCAGGCATGGTATGCGGTTGAAGGACACCCCCAAGCGGGCTTCCAGCGCAATAGTTGTGTTGCCTCGATGAATGACAACCGTGACTTCCGCACTGGTTGTGCTCACTGAATGAATGACCACTGTGACTTCCGCATGGTTGTGCTGGCTCGATGAAAGGCAACCATGACTTCCACACTTAGGGTGTGCGGGCATTAACCAGGAATGGTATGCAGGGGGAACGCACCCAAGCGGGCTTCTAGCGCACTAGTTGAATGACTACCATGACTTCCATCTTAGAGCACACGGGCATGAACAATACATGTTACGCGGAAGAAGGACACCTGCAAGTGGGCTTTCAGAGCGCAGGTTGTGCTGGCTGGTTGAATAACAACCATGACTTCCACACTTGGGGTGCGCGGGCATGAACCAGTTATGGTATGCGGGTGAAGGACACCCGAATGCGCGCTTGCAGCGCAATGGTTGTAATGGATGGATGAAAGGCCACCATAACTTCCACACTGGCTGTGCTGGCTGGATGAATGACAACCATAAATTCTACACTCAGGGTGCGTGGGCATGAACCAGGCATGGTATGCAGGGGGAACGCACCCAAGCGGGCTTCCAGCGCACTAGTTGAATGACTACCATGACTTCCACACTTAGAGCACACGGGCATGAACAACGCCTGTTATGCGGAAGAAGGACACCTGCAAGCGGGTTTGCAGCGCGCAGGTTGTGGTGGCTGGATGAATGACAACCTTGACTTCCGCACTGGTTTTGCTGGATGGATGAATGACAACCATGACTTCCACACTTAGGGAGCGCGGGTATATACCAGGCATGGTATCCGTTTAAAAAGGACTTCCCCAAGCAGGCTTCCAGCGAAATAGTTGTGTTGCCTGGGTGAATGACAACCGTGACTTCCGCATTTAGGGTGCGCGGGCATTAACTAGGCATGGTGCTAGAACTAAGCTGGTCATCTCTGGGCCAACGGCTTCCAGCGCACTGGTTGTGCTGGATGGATGAATGACAACCATGACTTCCACACTTAGGGTGCACGGGCATGAACCAGGCATGGTATGCGGCTGAAGGACACCCGCATGCGGGATTGCAGCGCAATAGTTGGCAACCATGACAAATGGCAACCATGACTCCCACACTTAGGGTGCGCGGGCATGAACCAGTCTTGGTATGTGGGTAAAGGCCACCTACAAGCGGGCTTTCAGCGCAAGATTTGTGCTGGATGTATGAAAGACAACCATGACTTCCAAACTTAGCGTGCGCAGGCATGAACCATGCATGGTATGTGATGGGAAGACGCACCCAAGAGGGCTTCCAGCGCACTGGTTGTGCTGGATGGATGAAAGGCAACCATGACTTCCACACTTAGGGTGAGCGGGCAAGAACCAGGCATGATATGCTGGGGGGGAACGCATCGAAGCGGGCTTCCAGCGCACTGGTTGTGCTGAGTGGATGAATGACAACCATGACTTCCAAACTTAGCGTGCGCGGACATCAACCAGGCATGGTATGCGATGGGAAGATGCACCCAAGAGGGCTTCCAGCTTACTGGTTGTGCTGGATGGATGAAAGGCAAACATGACTTCCACACTTAGGGTGCACGGACATGAACTAGGCATGGTATGCGGGTGAAGGACATCCGCAAGCGGGGGTGCAGAGGAATGGTTGTGGTGGCTGGATGAAAGAGAACTGTGACTTCCACATTTAGGGAGCGCGGGCATGAACCAGGCATGGTATGCGGGTGAAGGACACCTGCAAGCGGGCTTGCAGCACAACGGTTGTGCTGCACGGATGAAAGTCAACCATGACTTCCAGAGTGGTTGTGCTGGGTGGTTGAATGACAACCATGACTTCCAAACTGGTTGTGCTGGGTGGATGAAAGGCAACCATGACTTCCACACTTAGCATGTGTGGGCATGACCAGGCATGGTATGCGATGGGAAGACGCACCCAAGAGGGCTTCCAGCGCACTGGTTGGGCTGGATGGATGAAAGGCAACCATGACTTCCACACTTAGGGTGCGCGGGCATGAACCAGGCATGGTATGCTGGGGGGGGGGGGGGGGACACACCCAAGCGTGCTTCCAGCGCACTGGTTGTGCTGACTTCCAAACTTAGTGTGCGCGGGCATTAACCAGGCATGGTATCCGATGGGATGATGCACCCAAGAGGGCTTCCAACGCACTGGTTGTGCTGGATGGATGAAAGGCAACCATGACTTCCACACTTAGGGTGCACGGACATGAACTAGGCATGGTATGCGGGTGAAGGACATCCGCAAGCGGGCGTGCAGAGCAATGGTTGTAGTTGCTGGATGAAAGAGAACTGTGACTTCCACATTTAGGGAGCGCGGGCATGAACCAGGAATGGTATGCGGGTGAAGGACACCCGCAAGCGGGCTTGCAGCGCAACGGTTGTGCTGCACGGATTAAAGGCAACAATGACTTCCAGACTCATTGTGCTGGTTGGTTGAATGACAACCATGACTTCCGCACTTAGGGTGCGCGGGCATTAACTAGGCATGGTATGCTGGGGGGAGAACACATCCAAGCGGCCTTCCAGCGTACCGGTTGTGTTGGCTGGATGAATGACAATCATGACTTCCAAACTTAGCGTGCGCAGGCATGAACCAGGCATGGTATGCGGCTGAAGGACACCCGTATGCGGGATTGCAGCGCAATAATTTTGTGCTGAATGGATGAAAGGCAACCATGAAATACACTGTGGTTGTGCTGGATGGATGAATGACAACCATGACTTCCAAACTTAGCGTGCGCAGGCATGAACCAGGCATGGTATGCGATGGGAAGACGCACCCAAGCAGGCTTCCAGCGCACTGGTTGTTATGGCTGGATGAATTACAACCATGACTTCCATACTTTGGGTGCGCGGTCATGAACCAGGCATGGTATGCGGCTGAAGGACACCCGCATGCGGGATTGCAGCGCAATGGTTGTGCTGGATGGATGAAAGGCAACCATGACTTCCACACTTAGGGTGCACGGACATGAACCAGGCATGGTATGCGGATGAAGGACACCCACAAGCGGGCTTGCAGCGCAACGGTTTCGCTGAATGGATGAAAGGCAACCATGAAATACACTCCGGTTGTGCTGGATGGATGAATGACAACCATGACTTCCAAACTGAGGGTGCGCAGGCATGAACCAGGCATGGTATGCGATGGGAAGACGCACCCAAGACGGCTTCCAGCGCACTGGTTGTGCTGGATGGCTGAAAGGCAACCATGACTTCCACACTTAGGGTGCACGGACATGAACCAGGCATGGTATGCGGGTGAAGGACACTCGCAAGCAGTCTTGCAGAGCAATGGTTGTGCTGGCTGGATGAATGACAACCATGACTTCCACACTTAAGGTGCACGGACATGAACTAGGCATGATATGCGGGTGAAGGACACCCGCAAGCAGGCTTGCAGCGCAATGGTTGTGCTGGCTGGATGAATGACAACCGTGACTTCCGCACTGCTTGTGCTGGCTGAATGAATGACAACCGTGATTTCCGCACTGGTTGTATTGGCTGGATGAAAGGAAACCATGACTTCCACACTTCGGGTGCCCGGGCATGAACCAGGCATGGTATGCTAGGGGGAGAACGCACGCAAGCGGGCTTCCAAAGGACTGGTTGTGCTGGCTGTATGAATGACAACCATGACTTCCAAACTTAGCCTGCGCTGGCATGAACCAGGCATGGTATCCGATGGGATGACGCACCCAAGAGGGCTTCCAACGCACTGGTTGTGCTGGCTGGATGAATGACAACCATGACTCCCACACTTAGGGTGCGCGGGCATGAACCAGTCTTGGTATGCGGGTAAAGGACACCTGCAAGCGGGCTTTCAGCGCAAGAGTTGTGCTGGATGGATGATAGACAACCATGACTTCCAAACTTCGCGTGCGCGGGCATGAACCAGGCATCGTATCCGATGGGAAGACGCACCCAAGAGGGCTTCCAGCTTACTGGTTGTGCTGGATGGATAAAAGGCATCCATAACTTCAACACCACGGGTGCACGGACATGAACGAGGCATGGTATGCGGGTGAAGGACCCCCGCAAGCGGGCTTGCAGCGCAACGGTTGTGCTGCATGGATGAAAGGCAACCATGACATTCCAGACTTAGGGTGTGCGGGCATGAACCAGGCATGGTATGCAGGGGAAACGCACCCAAGCGGGCTTCCAGCGCACTAGTTGAATGACTACCATGACTTCAACACTTAGAGCACACGGGCATGAACAACGCATGTTCCGCGGAAGAAGGACACCTGCAAGAGGGCTTGCAGCGCGCAGGTTGTGGTGGCTGGGTGAATGACAACCATGACTTCAACACTTAAGGAGCGCGGGCATAAACCAGGCATGGTATCCGTTTGAAGGACTTCCACAAGCAGGCTTCCAGAGCAATAGTTGTGTTGCCTGAATGAATGACAACCGTGACTTCCGCACTGGTTGTGCTGGTTGGATGAAAGGCAACCATGACTTACACACTTAGCATGCGATGGAATGAACCAGGCATGGTATGCGATGGGAAGACGCACCCAAGAGGGCTTCCAACGCACTGGTTGTGCTGGATGGATGAAAGGCAACCATGACTTCCACACTTAGGGTGCACGGGCAAGAACCAGGCATGGTATGCTGGGGGGGAACGCACCCAAGCGGGCTTCCAGCGCACTGGTTGTGCTGAGTGGATGAATGGCAACCATGACTTCCAAACTTAGCGTGCGCGGGCATCCACCAGATATGGTATGCGGTTGAAGGACACCCGCATGCGGGCTTCCAACCCACTGGTAGCGCGGGCTGGGTGAATGAAATATGTGACTTCCGCACTGGTTGTTCTAGTTGGATGAATGACAACCATGACTTCCACACTTAGGGTGCGCGGGCATGAACCAGGCATGGTATGCTTGGGGGGGAACGCACCCAAGCGGGCTTCCAAAGAACTGGTTGTCCTGGCTCTATGAATGACAACCATGACTTCCAAACTTAGCCTGCGCGGGCATGAACCAGGCATGGTATCCGATTGGAAGACACACCCAAGAGGGCTTCCAGCTTACTGGTTAAGCT
Source organism: Syngnathoides biaculeatus (assembly GCF_019802595.1). Lineage (NCBI taxonomy): Eukaryota > Metazoa > Chordata > Actinopteri > Syngnathiformes > Syngnathidae > Syngnathoides > Syngnathoides biaculeatus. The sequence continues at coordinate 4,468,362 of NC_084659.1, read as the reverse complement.
GCATGGATAAAAGGCAGCCATGACCTTAACAACAAGGGTGCACGGACATGAACAAGGCATTGTATGCGGGTGAAGGACACCCGCAAGCGGGCTTGCAGCACAACGGTTGTGCTGCATGAATAAAAGGCAACCATGACTTCCAGACTGGTTGTGCTGGCTGGTTGAAATATAACCATGACTTCCACACTTGGGGTGCGCGGGCATGAACCAGGCATGGTCTGCGGGTGAAGGACACCCGAATGCGCGCTTGCAGAGCAATGGTTGTAATGGATCGATGAAAGGCCACCATGACTTCCACACTGGCTGTGCTGGCTGGATGAATGACAACCATAAATTCTACACTCAGGGTGCGTGGGCATCAACCAGGCATGGTATGCGGGTGATGGACACCCGCAAGCGGTCGTGCAGAGCTATGGTTGTGGTGGCTAGATGAAAGAAAACCGTGACCTCCACACTTCGGGAACGCGGGCATGAACCAAGCATGGTATGCGGTTGAAGGACACCCCCAAGCGGGCTTCGAGCGCAATAGTTGTGTTGCCTGGATGAATGACAACCGTGACTTTCGCACTGGTTGTGCTCACTGAACCAATGACAACCGTGACTTCCGCATGGTTGTGCTGGCTGGATGAAAGGCAACAATGACTTCCACACTTAGGGTGTGCGGGCATGAACCAGGCATGGTATGCAGGGGGAACGCACCCAAGCGGGCTTCCAGCGCACTAGTTTTATGACTACCATGACTTCCACTCTTAGAGCACACGGGCATATACAACGCATGTTACGCGGAAGAAGGACACCTGCAAGCGGGCTTTCAGCGCGCAGGTTGTGGTGGCTGGATGAATGACAACCATGACTTCCACACTTCGGGTGCGCGGGCATGAACCAGGTATGGTATGTGGGTGAAGGACACCCGCAAGCGGGCTTCCAGCGCACTGGTTGTGCTGGCTGGATGAATGACAACCATGACTTCCACACTTAGGGAGCGCGGGCATGAACCAGGCATGGTATCTAATGGGAAGACACACCCAAGAGGGCTTCCACCTTACTGGTTGTGATGGATGATAAAAGGCAGCCATGACTTCAACACCAAAGGTGCACGGACATGAACCAGGCATGGTGTGCGGGTGAAGGACATCCGCAAGCGGGCTTGCAGAGCAATGGTTGTAGTTGCTGGATGAATGACAACCATGACTTCCACACTTAGGGTGCACGGGCATGAACCAGGCATGGTATGCGTGTGATGGACACCCGCAAGCAGGCGTGCCGAGCAATGGTTATAGTGGCTGGAGGTAAGAAAACCGTGACTTACACACTTAGGGAGCGTGGGCATGAACTAGGCATGGTATGCGCGTGAAGGACACCCCGAAGCGGGCTTCCAGCGCAACAGTTGGGTTGCCGGGATGAATGACAACCGTGACTTCCGCACTGGTTGTGCTGGCTGAATGAATGACAACCGTGACATCCGCACTGCTTGTGCTGGCTGGATGAAAGGCAACCACGACTTCCACACTTAGGGTTCGCGGGCATGAACCAGGCATGATATGCTAGGGGGGGAACGCATCTTAGCGGGCTTCCAGCGCACTGGTTGTGTTGTCTAGATGAATGACAACCATGACTTCCAAACTTAGCGTGCGCGGTCATGAACCAGGCATGGTGTGCGATGGGAAGATGCACCCAAGAGGGCTTCCAGCGCACTGGTTGTGCTGGATGGCTGAAAGGCAACCATGACTTCCACACTTAGGGTGCACGGACATGAACCAGGCATGGTATGCGGGTGAAGGACACCCGCAAGCAGTCTTGCAGCGCAATGGTTGTGCTGGCTGGATGAATGACAACCATGACTTCCACACTTAGGGTGCACGGACATGAACTAGGCATGGTATGCGGGTGAAGGACACCCGCAAGCAGGCTTGCAGCGCAATGGTTGTGCTGGCTGGATGAATGACAACCGTAACTTCCACACTGGTTGTGCTGGCTAGATTAATGACAACCATGATTTCCACACTTAAGGTGCGCGGGCATGAACCAGGCATGGTATGCGGCTGAAGGACACCCGCATGCGGGATTGCAGCGCAATGGTTGTGCTGGATGGATGAAAGGCAACCATGACTTCCACATTTAGGGTGCATGGATATGAACCAGTCAATGTTTGCGGGTGAAGGACACCCACAAGCGGGCTTGCAGAGCAATGGTTGTGCTGAATGGATGAAAGGCAACCATGAATTACACACTGGTTGTGCTGGATGGATGAATGACAACCATGACTTCCACACTTAGGGTGCACGGGCATGAACCAGGCATGGTATGGGGGTGATGGACACCCGCAAGCAGGTGTGCAGAGCAATGGTTATAGTCGCTGGATGAAAGACAAGCGTGACTTACACACTTAGTGAGCTTGGGCATGAACTAGGCATGGTATGCGCGTGAAGGACACCCCGAAGCGGGCTTCCAGCGCAACAGTTGGGTTGCCTGGATGAATGACAACCGTGACTTCCGCACTGGTTGTGCTGGCTGAATGAATGACAACCGTCACTTCTGCTCTGCTTTTGCTGGCGTGATGAAAGGAAACCATGACTTCCACAGTTAGGGTGCGCGGGCATGTACCAGAAATGGTATGCTGGGGGGGAACACACCCAAGCGGGCTTCCAGCTTCCTGGTTGTGCTGGATGGATGAAAGGCAACCATGACTTCCACACTTAGGGTGCACGGGCATGAACTAGGCATGGTATGCGGGTGAAGGACATCCGCAAGCGGGCATGCAGAGCAATGGTTGTGGTGGCTGGATGAAAGAGAACTGTGACTTCCACATTTAGGGAGCGCGGGCATAAACCAGGCATTGTATGCGGGTGAAGGACACCCGCAAGCAGGCTTGCAGCGCAATGGTTGTGCTGGCTGGATGAATGACAACCATGACTTCCACACTTAGTTTGCACGGACATCAACCACGCATGGTATGCGGGTGAAGGACACCCGCAACCAGGCTTGCAGCGCAATGGTTGTGCTGGCTGGATGATGACAACCGTGACTTCCACACTGGTTGTGCTGGCTAGATGAATGACAACCATGATTTCCACACTTAAGGTGCGCGGGCATGAACCAGGCATGGTATTGTTAGGTCCAAAGCACGGACTTCTCGGTCAATGTGGACCCAGAGGTCACAGCACCAGGGTAGAATGATTTAGACAGAAGCAGAGTTATTTTTTACTAAACTGCAGTTTAGGGAGAGCTTGGAGGAGCAGAACATATCCTCCACACCCGCACGTAAGACTCTCTCCGAGCCCCCCTAAAACCACACATTTTATTGCACATCGGGAGGGGGAGCGAGGTTTCACAAAACAAGTAAAGTTGTTATACAGAGACAGTTAATCTTCTCAAGGCCGGGTGTCCTCTAAGTAGACACAGTTCTTCCTGTGACAAAAACCCACAAAAATGCAACTATCATAAATTTGCAGTAACCTTGAGCTCTTAAACTTCCCATAGACTAACAGCACACACACACATCCCTGCACAGCAACAGAGTAATTAAAAAAGATTTATGACACATGAGGAGATACATTTCACAGGCCTGTGTGAAATGTGTAAGCTTCTCTTACAGGTATCCGATGGGAAGACGCACCCAAAAGGGCTTCCAGGTTACTGGTTGTGCTGGATGGATAAAAGGCAGCCATTACTTCAACACCACGGGTGCACGGACATGAACCAGGCATGGTGTGCGGGTGAAGGAAACCCGCAAGCGGGCTTGCAGCGCAACGGTTGTGCTGCATGGATGAAAGGCAACCATGACTTCCAGACTGGTTGTGCTGGGTGGTTGAATGACAACCATGACTTCCACACTTAGGGTGTGCGGGCATGAACCAGGCATGGTATTCGGTTGAAGGACACCCCCAAGCGGGCTTCGAGCGCAATAGTTGTGTTGCCTGGATGAATGACAACCGTGACTTTCGCACTGGTTGTGCTCACTGAACCAATGACAACCGTGACTTCCGCATGGTTGTGCTGGCTGGATGAAAGGCAACAATGACTTCCACACTTAGGGTGTGCGGGCATGAACCAGGCATGGTATGCAGGGGGAACGCACCCAAGCGGGCTTCCAGCGCACTAGTTTTATGACTACCATGACTTCCACTCTTAGAGCACACGGGCATATACAACGCATGTTACGCGGAAGAAGGACACCTGCAAGCGGGCTTTCAGTGCGCAGGTTGTGGTGGCTGGATGAATGACAACCATGACTTCCACACTTCGGGTGCGCGGGCATGAACCAGGTATGGTATGTGGGTGAAGGACACCCGCAAGCGGGCTTCCAGCGCACTGGTTGTGCTGGCTGGATGAATGACAACCATGACTTCCACACTTAGGGAGCGCGGGCATGAACCAGGCATGGTATCTAATGGGAAGACACACCCAAGAGGGCTTCCACCTTACTGGTTGTGATGGATGATAAAAGGCAGCCATGACTTCAACACCAAAGGTGCACGGACATGAACCAGGCATGGTGTGCGGGTGAAGGACATCCGCAAGCGGGCGTGTCGAGCAATGGTTATAGTGGCTGGAGGTAAGACAACCGTGACTTACACACTTAGGGAGCGTGGGCATGAACTAGGCATGGTATGCGCGTGAAGGACACCCCGAAGCGAGCCCCCCCAAAACCACACATTTTATTGAGTTTCACACATAGGGAGGGGGAGCGAGGTTTCACAAAACAAGTAAAGTTGTTATACAGAGACAGTTAATCTTCTCAAGGCCGGGTGTCCTCTGAGTAGACACAGTTCTTCCTGTTACAAAAACCCACAAGAATGCAACTATCATAAATTTGCAGTCACCTTGAGCTCTTAAACTTCCCATAGACAAACAGCACACACACACATCCCTGCACAGCAACAGAGTAATTAAAAAATTTATGACACATGAGGAGATACATTTCACAGGCCTCTGTGAAATGTGTAAGCTTATCTTACATTTCCCCCCTGTTGTGGATTTTTGGAACATCAATTGAGCTCTGTCCTATAACAGGTTTTAGAGCACAACATCATAATAATGCACAACATAGGTACCCAGTCAGGGGGAGGCGAAAACCCTCTTAATAGGGAAAAATTCCTCCCCTGCCCTCCGCTTTGAGCGACAGCCTCATGGCCTGGCTGAGAAGGGACTCAAATAAAAAAATGGCAGAGAACACAGTAAACCTAAATAAAGAGGGAAAGAAAGCGAGGACAGAGGTTACTCGGACATGTCCTCACCGGTGGGGTTTGGTTCTCAGTACCGCACCCGTAGACAGTAGGAAATCAGTCAGTATTTATTCCGGGTCGTCACCATAGTAGCTGCTTTAAGTGACAGGATGGACCTTTTTGGTGTGGGACTGGTGAATCCACGTCTCTCCCTCCGCGATTTTGACGGCTGTGGGTGTGGTCAGGAGCACTGTGAATGGGCCTTCCCACCTCGGGCTGGACCACCACTTCCTCTTGATGACCTTTATCAGCACCTGGTCTCCTGGAGTCAGCGATTCCTGTGTGGAAGGGAGAGAAGGACCTGGCAGATCATTTGCTCTTTTCACATTGTTATTTTGGAAAAGTCTAAGCAGCCAGTCTGTCATGGGGTCAAGTTCCCCTTTTTCCTCCTGTACTCCTGACGCTTCCCATAATGGAAGATGAAAAGGTCTTCCTTTTACTGCTTCAAAAGGTGTGATGCCTGTTACTGTTGGAACTATTCTCATGTATGTTTTGACTAAGGGCAAACACTCTGGCCATGGTTTCCCTGTTTCTTCCATGGTCTTTTTGAGTCTAAGTTTGATAGTGCCATTAGTTCTCTCCACTAGTCCTGCACTCTGTGGATGATAAGCACAGTGATGTTTTAGGCTGATCCCTAGATGTTGGGCCATTTCTCCAATAATTTGGTTAACAAAATGTGACCCATTGTCACTCCAAATAACTCTTGGAATACCGTGATCTGGGATGATGTTTTTACATATAGCTTTTGCTACTGTCAGTGCATCTGGCTTTTTTGCTGGGAAGATTTCTACCCATTTTGAGAATGAGTCCACTATTACTAAGCAGTATTTGTGTGGACCGGATCTGTTCAGTTCTATGAAATCCATGTGGATGATTTCAAATGGGTAAGACCCTTGTTGGCACTTCCCTCTTGTAGGTCTGACATTTCCCTGAGCATTGTGTTTGCAGCATGTGAGGCACGATCTGCAAAAATTTTTAAAATAGGTAATGAGGCCTTTAGTACAGTAGAAGTTATTTTCTACTATCCCCACCATCCCCCCTGTTGAGACATGGCTTGGCCCATGACTCAATTTAGCCACTGCTTGAAAAAGACTCCGAGGGAGGCAGGGTTTGTCCAAATCTCTGTAAATGCCCAGGCCGTCCATTTTTGCTCCTGTTGCAGTCCACTTTTGCTTTTCATTCGGCGGGGCATTGTCCTGCATGTCCTTCAGAACTTGGAGAGGGATGAGGGTCTTGCTTCTGCGAAGGATGTGTCGTTCGTTCACACTTATCTTCATCTGTGCTGTCTGCTTCTTCTTGAACATGGGTGTGGCTGGTTCCCATCGCTGCTTGTTTTGCTGCTTGGTCAGCTTTAGCATTCCCTTGGGAGACTGGATCTGTGGCTTTCGTGTGGGCTTTGCACTTACAGACAGCAATTCTCCTTGGGAGTAGAACTGCTTGGAGTAAGGCTTTGAGCAGATCAGCATGCTGGACTGGTTTTCCACTTGATGTTTGCATGCCTCTCCTGGCCCATTGTGCAGCAAAGACGTGGAGCGTTGAATAGGCATATTGGCTGTCCGTATATATCGTGACCTCTTGACCTTGGAAGAGTTTGCATGCTTCTGTGAGTGCCACGATTTCTGCTGCCTGCGCTGACCAGTTGCCAGGGAGTTTTCCCGCTTTGAGTATTGCCTCTTCTGTTACCACTGCATAGCCTGTATTGTTCTTTCCATCAGGTGTCTTGGATGAGGACCCATCAACATAGACGACGTGACCTACTCCCAATGGAGTGTCTTTGAGATCTGGGCGTGGCTTGCAGCAGACTTCAGTTTTGTCTGTGCAGCTGTGCGGGTCTCCATCTTCTGGAGTTGGCAACAGGGTTGCAGGGTTGAGAGTGTTGCATCGCTGTATGGTCAGATGTGGTTGTGAGAGTAATGTAGCAGTAATGCTGAGGTATCTAGCTGGTGACAGAAATGACATCTTGGACTGAGTGAGCAGGATGTCCACCGCGTGGCTGACTTTCAAAGTGAGTGGATGAAACAGGACTATTTCTGCTGAAGCTTGTACTGCCATTGCTGCTGCACAAACTGCTTGAACACATGGTGGCAGTGCAGAAGCGACGGGGTCTAGTCTCTTGGAATAGAATCCCACAGGGCGTGCTTTCCCACCATGATCTTGTAGCTGCACGGAGGTCATGAATCCTTCTCTGCAGTCTGCGGTTTGGATAAATGGTTTGTCATAGTTCGGGAGGGCTAACACCCCGGAACTGGTGATGTGCTGTTTGAGTTCACTGAAAGCTTCTTCTGCTTGTGGTGTCCACGTTATTGGAGCTTTGAGTTCCATCTCGTGAGCATAGATGAGGTCTTGAAGTGGTTGAGTCATTGATGCATAGTTTGGAATCCAACTTCGACAGTAATTGGTCAAACCGAGGAACATCATCATTTGTCTCTTTGTGGTTGGTTTTGGAGCCTCTTGAACTGTTCTTCGTCTGTCATCCGTGAGTCTCTTGCCATGTTTAGAAAGTCTGTGTCCCAGGAATGTGACTTCCTTGAGACAGAATTGGAGTTTTGGGAGCGACGCTTTGTTTCCAGTAGTTGCTAAATGTTTGAACAATGCCAGTGATTGCTGCTGGTTCTCTTCCGCTGTGGGGCTAGCAATGAGGATGTCATCCACATAGATAAGGATTTGAGTAGTTGGTGCGTGTGGATGCAAATTGACACATCTGGTGATTTCGGTGGAGAAGATTGTGGGGCTGTCACAAAATCCTTGTGGCAACCTGGTGTAAGTGTACTTCACCCCATCGAAATTGAAGCCAAACCAGCCTCTAGCAGATGGATGCAGTGGGATTGAGAAGAATGCATTGCTGAGGTCAATAACTGTGAAGAACTCTTGATTTGGCTTTAGTTCGTTTAACAGGCTGTGTGGATCTGGCACACAAGGAGCCCTTGACTTGACAGACCGCATTCACTTGTCTTAGATCTTGGACCAGTCTCCATGATTGTGAGTCAGCCTTTTTCACAGGGAATATTGGTGTGTTGCACTCTGCTGTGTCGTCTTCAATCAAGATCCCTGCTGTCAACATATTCTGAATGACTGGTCTGATTCCTTCTTTAGCATCTGGTTTCAATGGATATTGTCTCGCCCGTGGTCTGTAGGTCGTTTTTGGTTCTATCTTTGCTGGTATGGCAGTTGTCATCAAGCCAACATCAGTTTTGGATGAGGCCCACAATTGGGATGGCACTCCTGGGAAGTCCGTTGCGGCATAATTAGCCATCACTGCCTTCTGTCGTGCATTGAGATGTTTGGTTGGAGTGGCCGTGGTTTGCCAGTAGAGCTTTCTTAGTCTCACTTCTCCCGTGGGATAGGTCGTGCAAGTGAAATACCCTCCTCCATGATCCTTCCAATTCTGAAGGCTTGGGTATTGGATCGTGAGGGCCAGTCCCGCCATGCTTTTCCAGCTCATTCCTGGACTCCGAGATAGGGAGACATGGTACAACTTTCTGGGATTCAGGCTTTCAGCTTTTGGAGGAATTGAGACTACTGCCCATGCTTGTCCTTCATCCGTGGCTACTATGTGATTTATGATGATCTTGGTGGGTCCAAGTTGGTTGAACCTCTTGACCCAATCTGCACTTGTTTTTTTTTCTCTTGAAATACTTGAGAGTAACATGGAGTGGCCATTTCACTTGTGGAATTCCAGTTTTGATGTGAGCATCTGTGTTGCAGTTCTTTCTAGGTCACGGACAACTGAGGTTGGACCAACGTTGTCAAGGTCCAGTGAATAAAATTCATCCGGTGGTCCGTTTCCTTGGCTGACACAGGCGTCCATCTGTTCCATAGTTTTGATTGGTTTGATCCCATCTTCCGTGGCAATCAGGTTTATTCTCAGTGCTGTCAATAGATCTCTGCCCATTAGATTCACAGGGCAGGTGTTGCTCATAACAAACTTGGTTTCAATTTGTTGGCCATCTTCATCCTCTACCAACACCGGGTGAGACCATAGTTTGCGTTGTGCTAGGCCTCCAGCTCCTATCACTATGATTTGTCTTCTGGAAGCTTTTACTCCCTTAACTGGATCTATCAGGACCAAATGGTCTGCTCCAGTGTCACATAAAAATTTTGTTGGTTTTTTAAATGGCCCAACTTTGAGCCACCGAAATGGTTTGGGTCTTAAGCGGTCTTCCAAATTTAAGATGGAGAGGTCGAAAACTTGGATTGATGATGCTTCCTCCGGGTCTGGTGGTTCTTCTGGCTCATCACCCTCATCTTCCTCTCCCTCTAATAGTCATTGATCATATTGTGGATTGAATGGGGGGTCTCTTGATGGTCCTCGGTTGTTCCCTCCCTTCCGGCTGTCCGGGAGGGGGCATTCACGTGCCATGTGTCCCTCTTTCTGGCAGTTGAAACACTTCTTGGGACTCCTGCATTCTCTAGTCAGGTGTCCTGGTTTCCCACAGTTGTAGCACTTCAGGCTTGGTCCCCCTTTTTGTTGACCTTGACCTCTTCTTTGACCTCTTCTTTGCATAGCGTACACCTCAGAGGACTCGTGTGTCTCAGTAGACGTCGCCATTCCTCTTATGGCTGCAGTCAGCGCTGCCATGGCTGTTGTGCTGTCCATTCCCTTCTTTCTTCTATGGTTCTCCTCTGCATGACTGGCCCAGTCCATCAATTGGTTGGTGTTCAAAGTTCTGTGAGTCACACAGTGTTTTTGGATGAACCCGCTGATGTGTGGTTGGAAACCGTCCATAAGGCATTGTCTTAGCTGGCTGTGGTAGGGACCATTGTCGTTAGCATCTTCAGGCAGCCCACTGTTGGTTTTGAATATTCCTTCCAGTCTGATCTTGAAATCATGGACTGATTCTTCTGGTTTCTGGCGGCACTGTCTGATTTTGCTGTAATCTGGTGGCTTCTGGTAAGCTGTCATTCCTCGCTCCAGTACTTCATCCATCCTGGTAGTCAGGAGGGGGTCATCTGGGCGTAGGATTGGTCCATTGTTTTCTCCACGGGGTTAAAATTTCCTCTCACTCTTCCCCAACGATGTTTCAGCGCTGTCTTGAATGCTGTCTCCACTTCAGTCCCATTAAGGTGAAAAGAGCTTTTTAGTTCTCTGAAATTAGAACACCAAGAAGCTGGGTCTGTCTCTGGATCCCCCAGGCCTGCACAGGCTTCAGAACATTCAGTTGCTGTGCATGGTCTTGGCACTAGGATGGTGGGTTCGTTATCTCCATCCATCCCATAATGAGGATTGGCAACAGCATACAGTGGGTACATCTCTGCAGCTCCACTTGTAGTTCCACTTGGCCCCGCTGGGTGGCGTTGTTTCCTTGCTGGGGTCTGCTCCTGCCAATCAGATAAGCTGGGGTAGATCTTCACTTTTGTCTCATCAGCTCTCCGACGTCCCCCTCTGGTGGTGATCGGCGAGAATGCAGGGGCTGCAGGATCCGTTGCCTCTCTCCAGTCTTCTTCTTCCTCTTCAGCCCCGCCTTCTGCTGGGCTCTGGCTCACCGCTCGGGTGGTTTCACTTCCTTTTGCGCTTACAGCTTGCTGGTGTGCGTTTCCTGTTGCTGCTTTCTTCTGTGGCGCGGTTGTTTCTTCATCTGGCTTGATGCCAAGGGCGGCAATCAACCCCCCTCTTTGTCTTTCTCGTCTCTCTCTTTTTTTTCTTTTTCTTTTATATCTCTCTGCCTTTTAACACACTGGTCTTCCCAAATTTTCAACTTACTTAATTCCATCTCAACTTTCCCTGTCTTCTTTCCCTTTCTCACCTTTTCTTCCCATCGAGTTTTTATGCATGCTTTTAATCTCTTAATTTCTTCCGGATCTTTAAGATCGGGTCGGAAATAATATTTATTGACCCATTTTTTCAAATACTCACAACTACCCGGATGATGTCTCTGCATAAATTTCACATCAGGAGGTTCAGTCACCTCTTTTGTCTCTGCTTGTCCCATTTTTTTGTCCTTTGTTGCTCCTAAGGCGAGATTTTTTTTTTTTTTGTTGAAAATTCTGAATTTTGACGGGTGTGGTTGGGGCTCACGAACTTCCTCCTCCTCTCACTTGTGCAGCGTCCTGCAGCGTTTACTCTATTTAGTTTCACCTAGAAACTTCGTGTATGCAGAAACCCATTCTGCTTAGTCTCACCTAGAGACTTACACGTATTTTACTCTCTATTTTAGTTTCACCTAGAAACTTCGTGTATGCAGAAACCTATTCTGCTTAGTCTCACCTAGAGACTTACACGTATTTTACTCTCTATTAGTTTCACCTAGAAACTTCGTGTATGCAGAAACCTATTCTGCTTGGTCTCACCTAGAGACCTACACGTATTTTAATCTTTACAGAAACCTATTCTGTCTGTGTCTCACCTAGAGAGCGGTCCTCACACACCACTTTTAGTCTCCTATTTTAACGTAATTTTACTACTTGTTAAATCTGGGTTTATTTCCGCTCTATTTTATTTTTAGATGTTAAGTTATACCATATAACCATCCTATGAGACCAAATAAGTTTTATCCTACCTCAGTGCCGTGGCCCTGCTCCGTTGGAACCCGTCACCCGACAGTCCGGTCCGGCGCTGGATCAGCGATGCGACCGATCCTTCAATGGAGGACACTGGTACCAGATTCTTGGTCTCGTTCATCCTGCGTCGTTCCAGGCGTCAAGCTTTTGGGTTCCCGGGTTTCGGCACCAGAGAAAAATGTTAGGTCCAAAGCACGGACTTCTCGCTTAATGTGGACCCAGAGGTCACAGCACCAGGGTAGAATGATTTAGACAGAAGCAGAGTTATTTTTTACTAAACTGCAGTTTAGGGAGAGCTTGGAGGAGCTGAACATATCCTCCACACCCGCACGTAAGACTCTCTCCGAGCCCCCCTAAAACCACACATTTTATTGCACATCGGGAGGGGGAGCGAGGTTTCACAAAACAAGTAAAGTTGTTATACAGAGACAGTTAATCTTCTCAAGGCCGGGTGTCCTCTAAGTAGACACAGTTCTTCCTGTGACAAAAACCCACAAAAATGCAACTATCATAAATTTGCAGTAACCTTGAGCTCTTAAACTTCCCATAGACTAACAGCACACACACACATCCCTGCACAGCAACAGAGTAATTAAAAAAGATTTATGACACATGAGGAGATACATTTCACAGGCCAGGCCTCTGTGAAATGTGTAAGCTTCTCTTACAGGTATCCGATGGGAAGACGCACCCAAGAGGGCTGCCAGCTTACTGGTTGTGCTGGATGGATAAAAGGCAGCCATTACTTCAACACCACGGGTGCACGGACATGAACCAGGCATGGTGTGCGGGTGAAGGAAACCCGCAAGCGGGCTTGCAGCGCAACGGTTGTGCTGCATGGATGAAAGGCAACCATGACTTCCAGACTGGTTGTGCTGGGTGGTTGAATGACAACCATGACTTCCACACTTAGGGTGTGCGGGCATGAACCAGGCATGGTATTCGGTTGAAGGACACCCCCAAGCGGGCTTCGAGCGCAATAGTTGTGTTACCTGGATGAATGACAACCGTGACTTCTGCACCGGTTGTGCTCACTGAATGAATGACAACCGTGACTTCTGCATGGTTGTGCTGGCTGGATGAAAGGCAACCATGACTTCCACGCTTAGGGTTTGCGGGCATGAACCAGGCATGGTATGCAGGGGGAACGCACCCAAGCGGGCTTCCAAAGCAATGGTTGTGCTAGCTAGATGAATGACAACCATGACTTCCATACTTAAGGTGCGCGGTCATGAACCAGGCATGGTATGCGGCTGAAGGACACCCGCATGCGGAATTGCAGCGCAATGGTTGTGCTAGATGGATGAAAGGCAACCATGACTTCCACACTTAGGGTGCGCGGTCATGAACCAGGCATGGTATGCGGCTGAAGGACACCCACAAGCGGGCTTGCAGCGCAACGGTTGTGCTGAATGGATGAAAGGCAACCATGATTTCCACACTGGTTGTGCTGGATGGATGAATGACAACCATGACTTCCACACTTAGGTTGCGCGGGCATGAACCAGGTATGGTATGCGGGTGAAGGACACCCGCAAGCAGGCTTCCAGCGCAAGAGTTGTGCTGGCTATATGAATGACAACCATGACTTCCACACTTAGCGTGCGCGGGCATGAACCAGGCATGGTATCCGATGGGAAGACACACCCAAGAGGGATTCCAGCATACTGGTTGTGCTGGATGGATAAAAGGCAGCCATGACTTCAACACCAAGGGTGCACGGACATGAACCAGGCATGGTATGCGGGTGAAGGACACCCGCAAGCGGTCTTGCAGCACAACGGTTGTGCTGCATGGATGAAAGGAAACCGTGACTTCCGCACTGGTTGTGCTCAATGAATGAAAGACAACCGTGACTTCCGCATGGTTGTGCTGGCTGGATAAAAGGCAACCGTGACTTCCACACTTAGGGTGTGCGGGCATCAACCAGGCATGGTATGCGGTTGAAGGACACCCCCAAGCGGGCTTCCAGCGCAATAGTTGTGTTGCCTCGATGAATGACAACCGTGACTTCCGCACTGGTTGTGCTCACTGAATGAATGACCACCGTGACTTCCGCATGGTTGTGCTGGCTCGATGAAAGGCAACCATGACTTCCACACTTAGGGTGTGCGGGCATTAACCAGGCATGGTATGCAGGGGGAACGCACCCAAGCGGGCTTCTAGCGCACTAGTTGAATGACTACCATGACTTCCATCTTAGAGCACACGGGCATGAACAATACATGTTACGCGGAAGAAGGACACCTGCAAGTGGGCTTTCAGAGCGCAGGTTGTGCTGGCTGGTTGAATAACAACCATGACTTCCACACTTGGGGTGCGCGGGCATGAACCAGTTATGGTATGCGGGTGAAGGACACCCGAATGCGCGCTTGCAGCGCAATGGTTGTAATGGATGGATGAAAGGCCACCATGACTTCCACACTGGCTGTGCTGGCTGGATGAATGACAACCATAAATTCTACACTCAGGGTGCGTGGGCATGAAACAGGCATGGTATGCAGGGGGAACGCACCCAAGCGGGCTTCCAGCGCACTAGTTGAATGACTACCATGACTTCCACACTTAGAGCACACGGGCATGAACAACGCCTGTTATGCGGAAGAAGGACACCTGCAAGCGGGTTTGCAGCGCGCAGGTTGTGGTGGCTGGATGAATGACAACCTTGACTTCCGCACTGGTTTTGCTGGATGGATGAATGACAACCATGACTTCCACACTTAGGGAGCGCGGGTATAAACCAGGCATGGTATCCGTTTAAAGGACTTCCCCAAGCAGGCTTCCAGCGAAATAGTTGTGTTGCCTGGATGAATGACAACCGTGACTTCCGCATTTAGGGTGCGCGGGCATTAACTAGGCATGGTATGCTGTGGGGAGAACACATCCAAGCGGGCTTCCAGCGCACTGGTTGTGCTGGATGGATGAATGACAACCATGACTTCCACACTTAGGGTGCACGGGCATGAACCAGGCATGGTATGCGGCTGAAGGACACCCGCATGCGGGATTGCAGCGCAATAGTTGGCAACCATGACAAATGGCAACCATGACTCCCACACTTAGGGTGCGCGGGCATGAACCAGTCTTGGTATGTGGGTAAAGGCCACCTACAAGCGGGCTTTCAGCGCAAGATTTGTGCTGGATGTGAAAGACAACCATGACTTCCAAACTTAGCGTGCGCAGGCATGAACCATGCATGGTATGTGATGGGAAGACGCACCCAAGAGGGCTTCCAGCGCACTGGTTGTGCTGGATGGATGAAAGGCAACCATGACTTCCACACTTAGGGTGAGCGGGCAAGAACCAGGCATGATATGCTGGGGGGGAACGCATCGAAGCGGGCTTCCAGTGCACTGGTTGTGCTGAGTGGATGAATGACAACCATGACTTCCAAACTTAGCGTGCGCGGACATCAACCAGGCATGGTATGCGATGGGAAGATGCACCCAAGAGGGCTTCCAGCTTACTGGTTGTGCTGGATGGATGAAAGGCAAACATGACTTCCACACTTAGGGTGCACGGACATGAACTAGGCATGGTATGCGGGTGAAGGACATCCGCAAGCGGGGGTGCAGAGGAATGGTTGTGGTGGCTGGATGAAAGAGAAATGTGACTTCCACATTTAGGGAGCGCGGGCATGAACCAGGCATGGTATGCGGGTGAAGGACACCTGCAAGCGGGCTTCCAGCGCAACAGTTGGGTTGCCTGGATGAATGACAACCATGACTTCCAAACTTAGCGTGCGCGGGCATGAACCAGGCATGGTATGCAGGGGGAACGCACCCAAGCGGGCTTCCAAAGCAATGGTTGTGCTAGCTGGATGAATGACAACCATGACTTCCAAATTTAGCGTGCGCGGGCATGAACCAGGCATGGTATGCGATGGGAAGACGCACCCAAGAGGGCTTCCAGCTTACTGGTTGTGCTGGATGGATGAAAGGCAACCATGACTTCCACACTGAGGGTGCACGGACATGAACTAGGCATGGTATGCGGGTGAAAGACATCCGCAAGCGGGCGTGCAGAGGAATGGTTGGGGTGGCTGGATGAAAGAGAACCAGGCATGGTATGCGGGTGAAGGACAACCGCAAGCAGTCTTGCAGCGCAATGGTTGTGCTGGCTGGATGAATGACAACCATGACTTCAACACTTGGGGTGCACGGACATGAACCAGGCATGGTGTGCGGGTGAAGGACACCCGCAAGCGGGCTTGCAGCGCAATGGTTGTGCTGGCTGGATGAATGACAACCGTGACTTCCTCACTGGTTGTGCTGGCTAGATGAATGACAACCATGATTTCCACACTTAAGGTGCGCGGGCATGAACCAGGTATGGTATGCGGGTGAAGGACAACCCCAAGCGGGCTTCCAGCCCAAAAGTTGGGTTGCCTGGATGAATGACAACCGTGACTTCCACACTGGTTGTGCTGGCTGAATGAATGACAACCGTGGCTTCCGCACTGCTTGTGCTGGCTGAATGAAAGGAAACCATGACTTCCACACTTCGGGTGCATGACATGGTATGCTAGGGGGGGAACGCACCCAAGCGGGCTTCCAAAGAACTGGTTGTGCTGGCTGTATGAATGACAACCATGACTTCCAAACTTAGCCTGCGCGGGCATGAACCAGGCATGGTATCCGATGGGAAGACACACCCAAGAGGGCTTCCAGCTTACTGGTTGTGCTGGATGTATAAAAGGCAGCCATGACTTCAACAACAAGGGTGCACGGATATGAACAACGCATGGTATGCGGGTGAAGGACAACCGCAAGCGGGCTTGCAGCGCAACGGTTGTGCTGCATGGATGAAAGGCAACCATGACTTCCAGACTGGTTGTGCTGGCTGGTTGAATGACAAACCATGACTTCCACACTTGGGGTGCGCGGGCATTAACCAGGCATGGTATCCGATGGGATGACGCACCCAAGAGGGCTTCCAACGCACTGGTTGTGCTGGCTGGATGAATGACAACCATGACTTCCACACCTAGGGTGCGCGGGCATGAACCAGTCTTGGTATGTGGGTAAAGGACACCTGCAAGCGGGCTTTCAGCGCAAGAGTTGTGCTGGATGGATGAAAGACAACCATGACTTCCAGACTGGTTGTGCTCGGTGGTTGAATGACAACCATGACTTCCACACTTAGGGTGTGCGGGTATGAACCAGGCATGGTATGCAGGGGAAACGCACCCAAGCGGGCTTCCAGCGCACGAGTTGAATGACTACCATGACTTCCACACTTAGAGCAAACGGGCATGAACAACGCATGTTACGCGGAAGAAGGACACCTGCAAGCGGGATTGCAGCACGCAGATTGTGCTGGCTGGATGAAAGGCAACCATGACTTCCACACTGAGCATGAGTGGGCATGAACCAGGCATGGTATGCGATGGGAAGACGCACCCCAGAGGGCTTCCAGCGCACTGGTTGTGCTGGATGGATGAAAGGCAACCATGACTTCCACACTTAGGGTGCACGGGCATGAACCAGGCAGGGTATGCTGGGGGGGAACGCACCCAAGCGGGCTTCCAGCGCACTGGTTGTGCTGGCTTGATGAAAGGCAACCATGACTTCCCACTGAGGGTGCACGGACATGAACTAGGCATGGTATGTGTGTGAAGGACATCCGCAAGCGGGCATGCAGAGCAATGGTTGTGCTGAATGGATGAAAGGCAACCATGAATTCCACACTGGTTGTGCTGGATGGATGAAAGGAAACCATGACTTCCACACTTTGGGTGCGCGGGCATGAACCAGGCATGGTATCCGATTGGAAGACACACCCAAGAGGGCTTTTAGCTTACTGGTTGTGCTGGATGGATAAAAGGCAGGCATGACTTCAACAACAAGGGTGCACGGACATGAACAAGGCATTGTATGCGGGTGAAGGACACCCGCAAGCGGGCTTGCAGCGCAACGGTTGTGCTGCATGGATAAAAGGCAACCATGACTTCCAGACTGGTTTTTCTGGCTGGTTGAATGACAACCATGACTTCCACACTTCGGGTGCGCGGGCATGAACCAGGTATGGTATGCGGGTGAAGGACACCCGAATGCGCGCTTGCAGCGCAATAGTTGTAATGGATGGATGAAAGCCAACCATGACTTCCACACTGGCTTTGCTGGCTGGATGAATGACAACCATAAATTCTACACTCGGGGTGCGTGGGCATGAGCCAGGCATGGTATGCGGGTGATGGATACCCGCAAGCGGTCGTGCAGAGCTATGGTTGTGCTGGCTGGATGAAAGACAACCGTGACCTCCACACTTAGGGAGTGCGGGCATGAACCAGGCATGGTATGCGGTTGAAGGACAACCCCAAGCGGGCTTCGAGCGCAATAGTTGTGTTGCATGGATGAATGACAACTGTGACTTCCGCACTGGTTGTGCTCGCTAAATGAATGACAACCGTGACTTCCGCATGGTTGTGCTGGCTGGATGAAAGGCAACCATGACTTCCACACTTAGGGTGTGCGGGCATGAACCAGGCATGGTATGCGGTTGAAGGACAACCCCAAGCGGGCTTCGAGCGCAATAGTTGTGTTGCATGGATGAATGACAACTGTGACTTCCGCACTGGTTGTGCTCACTAAATGAATGACAACCGTGACTTCCGCATGGTTGTGCTGGCTGGATGAAAGGCAACCATGACTTCCACACTTAGGGTGTGCAGGCATGAACCAGGCATGGTATGCAGGGGGAACGCACCCAAGCGGGGTTCCAGCGCACTAGTTGAATGACAACCATGACTTCCACACTGAGAGCACACGGGCATGAACAACGCATGTTACGCGGAAGAAGACACCTGCAAGCGGGCTTGAAGCGCGCAGGTTGTTGTGGCTGGATGAATGTCAACCTTGACTTCCGCATTGGTTATGCTTGATGGATGAATGACAACAATTACTTCCACACTTAGGGAGCACGGGCATGAACCAGGCATGGTATCCGTTTGAAGGACTTCCCCAAGCAGGCTTCCAGCGAAATAGTTGTGTTGCCTGGATGAATGACAACCGTGACTTAGGCACTGGTTATGCTGGCTCGATGAAAGGCAACCATTACTTCCACACTTACGGTGCGCGGGCATGAACCAGGCATGGTATGCGGGTGAAGGACACCCGCAAGCAGGCTTCCAGCGCACTGGTTTTGCTGGCTTGATGAATGACAACCATGACTTCCATACTTAGGGTGCACGGGCATGAACCAGGCTTTGTATGCGGGTGATGGACACCCGCAAGCAGGCGTGCAGAGCAATGGTTATAGTGGCTGGATGAAACACAACCGTGACATACACACTTAGGGAGCATGGGCATGAACTAGGCATGGTATGCGCGTTAAGGATACCCCGAAGCGGGCTTCCAGCGCAACAGTTGGGTTGCCTGGATGAATGACAACCGTGACTTCCGCACTGGTTGTGCTGGCTGAATGAATGACAACCGTCACTTCCGCACTGCTTGTGCTGGCTGGATGAAAGGAAACCACGACTTCCACACTTAGGGTGCGCGGGCATGAACCAGGCATTGTATGCGGGTGAAGGACACCCGCAAGCAGTCTTGCAGCGCAATGGTTGTGCTGGCTGGATGAATGACAACCGTGACTTCCACACTGGTTGTGCTGCCTAGATGAATGACAACCATGATTTCCACACTTAAGGTGCGCGGGCATGAACCAGGTATGGTATGCGGGTGAAGGACACCCGCAACCAGGCTTCCAGCGGAATAGTTGGGTTGCCTGGATGAATGACAACCGTGACTTCCGCACTGGTTGTTCTGGCTGAATGTATAACAACCATGACTTCCAATCTTAGGGTGCACGGACATGAACCAGGCATGGTATCTGTTTGAAGGACTTCCCCAAGGAGGCTTCCAGCGAAATAGTTGTGTTGCCTGGATGAATGAAAACCGTGACTTCCGCACTGGTTATGCTGGCTAGATGAAAGGCAACCATGACTTCCACACTTAGGGTGCGCGGGCATGAACTAGGGAATGGTATACGGGGGAAGGACACCCGCAAGCGGGCGTGCAGAGCAATGGTTGTGCTGAATGGATGAAAGGCAACCATGAATTCCACACTGGTTGTGCTGGATGGATGAATGACAACCATGACTTCCACACTTAGGGTGCACGGACATGAACCAGGCCCAAAAACCCTTTGAAGCAGAGAAGTACCTCCTCGCAGGCGCATGCGCATTGTTCCCGACGGGTCCTCAAGACAGGAAGCCCTGACCCCTCCTGACGGTGTTCTTCCTCTCTCGTCCTGCTCGGCATCCTTCACACAGTCGCCATCTGGTAGGTCTGCAGAGGTACTACCAGCCCCGAAGCGTCGCTTTTTCACCGCAGGCGCGAGTGAAGACAAACACCACAGTAGGTCCTAGATGGGGCAAGGAAATCACGGCATCCCGTAGGGGGCAATCCTACGATATATACAATATTTTAAACAATGTACAAATGATGTTTAAAACCCTGGCTGTCTAAATAACTCCTGTATTGTCGTTTTGCCGCGTAAACACGTATGAGTATCAGGGGGTATATATATATATAGATATATGTAAATATATATATATATATATACACACATAACCAATTAAACATGCATGTAAACATAGACCCTTTTATACACATATATGTAATTTAGTCTGTCTCCCTGGCCTCAGGGTCTGTGATTCACTGGCCCAGGAGATGTCTCCGTTCGGGCCTGTAAGACAAAGAAGACATGAGATTTCGCTTTCCCCCTCACCCCGTGCGCGCGGAGGGGCGTTTTCGGGTTAGGGCTGGAATGGTGTGTGTGTGTGTGTGTGTGCCTGCAGACATCGACCCCCCTGCGCCACGCCATCGCGCCCCGAGAAGCCTTGTGTAGGCCTGCAGCGCCTCCTGTATCGGGCGTCCGCCCAGTCCTCGTCATCCTCCCAATACCGCCCCATCTTCCCGTTTTTCTCCTGTTCGGCAAGCGGCCGAATGTCTTTTGATAATTTTTATAAAGGCACCTGTTGTGCCTATTATACAAAGTCTATTCTGTACAGTCCAGGTGTCGAATAAAGTGTCCAAGAACGTTTCTTGTCTTCATGAACAACCATCGCTTTATATATACACACTTGTTTCATAAATTTATCCAAACATTACATCAGGTTTCTAACAGTGAAATCAGTCTGTGTATGTTAGCCAACGCGTTCTATGTGTGCTGTAAGTCGACGTTTAGGCTATATGCTTAGCCTCTATCAATACGGAAGCACACTGCTAACTTTCTAAACATCGATATTTCTAATCATGTTAAACACAAAAAGGGCGGGCGGCCGGTTTCCGGTCCACCGACTTACATGCACCAGGTGGCTGCTCCTAACGCGGAGTTCCGTTTTGTATGCGAGGCCCAAAAACCCTTTGAAGCAGAGAAGTACCTCCTCGCAGGCGCATGGTTCCGGACGGGTCCTCCAGACAGGAAGCCCTGACCCCTCCTGACAGAGTTCTTCCTCTCTCGTCCTGCTCGGCATTCTTCACACAGTCGCCATCTGGTAGGTCTGCTGAGGTACTGCCAGCCCCGAAGCAACGCTTTTTCACCGCAGGCGCGAGTGAAGACAAACTCCACAGTAGGCCCTAGACGGGGCGAGGAAATCACAGCATCCTGTAGGAAGCACTCCTACAATATATACAATATTTTAAACAATGTACAAAAGATGTTTAAAACCCTGGCTGTCTAAATAACTCCTGTATTGTCGTTTTGCCGCGTAAACACGTATGAGTATCAGGGGGTATATATATATATAGATATATGTAAATATATATATATACACAGATAACCAAGAAAACATGCATGTACACATAGACCCTTTTATACACATATATGTAATTTAGTCTGTCTCCCTGGCCTCAGGGTCTGTGATTCACTGGCCCAGGAGATGTATCCGTTCGGGCCTGTAAGAAGACAAAGAAGACGTGAGATTTCGCTTTCCCCCTCCCCCTGTGCGCGCGGAGGGGCGATTTTGGGTTAGGGCCGGAATGGGGTGTGTGCGTGCGTGCGTGCGTGCGTGTGGTGTGTGTGTGTGTCTGCCGACATAGACCACCCTGCTCCACGCCATCGCGCCCCCAGAAGCCTCGTGTAGGCCTGCAGCGCCTCCTGTACCGGGCGTCCGCCCAGTCCTCGTCATCCTCCCAATACCGCCCCATCTTCCCGTTTTCCTCGTGTACGGCAAGCGGCCGAAATTCTTTTGATAATTTTTATAAAGGCACCTGTTGTGCCTATTATACAAAGTCTATTCTGTACAGTCCAGGTGTGCTAATAAAGTGTCCAAGAACGTTTCTTGTCTTCATGAACAACCATCGCTTTATATATACGCACTTGTTTCATAAATTTATCCAAACATTACATCAGGTTTCTAGCAGTGAAATCATTCTGTGTATGTTAGCCAACGCAATCTGTGCGTGCTGTACGTCGACGTTTAGGCTATATGCTTAGCCTCTATCAATACGGAAGCACACAGCTAACTTTCTAAACATCGATATTGCTAATCATGTTAAACACAAACCAGGGCGGGCGACCGGATTCCGGTCCACCGACTTACATGCACCCGGTTGCTGCTCCTAATGCGGAGTTCCTTTTTGTATCCGAGGCCCAAAAACCCTTTGAAGCAGAGAAGTACCTCCTCGCAGGCGCTTGCGCATTGTTCCGGACGGGTCCTCCAGACAGGAAGCCCTGACCTCTCCTGACGGAGTTCTTCCTCTCTCGTCCTGCTCGGCATCCTTCACACAGTCGCCATCTGGTAGGTCTGCAGAGGTACTGCCAGCCCCGAAGCATCGCTTTTTCACCGCAGGCGCGAGTGAAGACAAACTCCACAGTAGGTCCTAGACTTGGCAAGGAAATCACGGCATCCTGTAGGAAGCACTCCTACGATATATACAATGTTTTAAACAATGTACAAACGATGTTTAAAACCCTGGCTGTCTAAATAACTCCTCTGTTGTCGTTTTGCCGCGTAAACACATATGAGTATCAGGGGATAGATATATATATAGATAGATAGATATATGTAAATATATATATATACACACATAACCAAGAAAACATGCATGTACACATAGACCCTTTTATACACATACATGTAATTTAGTCTGTCTCCCTGGCCTCAGGGTCTGTGATTCACTGGCCCAGGAGATGTCTCCGTTCGGGCCTGTAAGACAAAGAAGACGTGAGAGTTCGCTTTCCCCCTCACCCCGTGCGCGCGGAGGGGCGATTTCGGGTTAGGGCTGGAATGGTGTGTGTGTGTGTGTGTGTGTGTGCCTGCGGACATCGACCCCCCTGCGCCACGCCATCACGCCCCGAGAAGCCTTGTGTAGGCCTGCGGCGCCTCCTGTACCGGGCGTCCGCCCAGTCCTCGTCATCCTCCCAATACCGACCCATCTTCCCGTTTTCCTCGTGTTCGGCAAGCGGCCGAATGTCTTTTTATAATTTTTATAAAGGCACCTGTTGTGCCTATTATACAAAGTCTATTCTGTACAGTCCAGGTGTCCTAATCAAGTGTCCAAGAACGTTTCTTGTCTTCATGAACAACCATCGCTTTATATATACACACTTGTTTCATAAATTTATCCAAACATTACATCAGGTTTCTAACAGTGAAAACAGTCCGTGTATGTTAGCCAACGCGTTCTATGTGTGCTGTACGTCGACGTTTAGGCTATATGCTTAGCCTCTATCAATACGGAAGCACACTGCTAACTTTCTAAACATCGATATTGCTAATCATGTTAAACACAAATCAGGGCGGGTGGCCGGATTCCGGTCCACCGACTTACATGCACCCGGTGGCTGCTCCTAACGCGGAGTTCCTTTTTGTATCCGAGGCCCAAAAACCCTTTGAAGCAGAGAAGTACCTCCTCGCAGGCGCATGCGCATTGTTCCGGACGGGTCCTCCAGACAGGAAGCCCTGACCCCTCCTGACAGAGTTCTTCCTCTCTCGTCCTGCTCGGCATCCTTCCCATGGTTGCCATCTGGTGGGTCTGCAGAGGTATTGCCAGCCCTGAAGCCCTGACCCCTCCTGACAGAGTTCTTCCTCTCTCGTCCTGCTCGGCATCCTTCCCATGGTTGCCATCTGGTGGGTCTGCAGAGGTATTGCCAGCCCTGAAGCGTCGCTTTTTCACCGCAGGCGCGAGTGTAGACAAACCCCACAGTAGGTCCTAGTCTTGAAGATGCTCATGGAAAAGTAGAGAGAAGATTAGAAGGAGCTACATCGTGTCTTTGTGGATCTCGAAAAAGCCTATGACAAAGTGCCAAGAAAGGAACTGTGGTACTGCATGGGTAAGTCTGGTGTGGCGGAGAATTATGTTAGAATAGTACAGGACATGTTTGACAGCAGCGGAACAATAGTGAGGTGTGCCGTAAGTGTTATGGCCAGAACACGAGGCTGAACCCAAAATGCACGATTCACAAGACCATGTACAGTTCGGTAGGCATATTTCTTCAGTCCACAGTCGGTACATGAGCAGACAGTCCAACGAGGCAGCAGTAAGAGAATCAGCGGACATAAGGGGAAGGTCGAAAACGAGGCTGGGTTCGGTACACAGAATAGCAAGGACGTTGATGAAGGGTTGTGATCATCCACTCTCGGCAGAAGGTAGGAGTCAGCTCGTGACAGTGCATTGACTGTTTTCATGTTAGTGTAGGAGCACAAACCATCACCACCACGCTTGGGCACAAGTACACTAGGTGAAATCCATGGACTGTCACAGGTTTCAATTAATGTCATTGTCCAGCATGTACTGCACCTCCTTCCACAGAATCTTTGCCGGATTCATTTGATATGGGTGTTGTTTCACAGGCACAGCATCACCCACATCTATGACTAATCAGGCATGTGCGGCCAGGCACATCTGGAAACAGGTGAGAAAACTCAAAAAGCAGACGTGACATTTCAGCTTTCTGGTCAGGTGACAAATGTGTCAATTTCTCATCAAGGCGAGCTATCACATCAGAATTGCACAATCTTGGTGAAGCATTATCACTCATATCATCCAACTTGACATCGTTAACAACATCACCAACGTTGTCATTGACGCTTGCATCATCATCAACTGTACAATCAGTAACTGGAGAGGAGAGTGTTGTTGCAATACAACTGACTTGTTTGTTTAACAAATTTTCAGACTTATCAGTAGGACCTGTGGAGTTTGTGCATAAGTCATAAGCCTCTGAAGCTACACAATGAACCATGAATGTATCCAATAAATCAAAAATGGAATCATTCGGCAAAGAAATCTTGGAAAAAATGTCTTTTGACATCGAAGGAGTCAGTGCATAAGACAGAAAAATACCCAAAACGTCATACTCCAATTGCTCTGTATTGGGCGAACACTCCGGAGAAACGGTGACAATTGGATCAGTGCCAAACTGTGCCCCCATAAGATCATTGCCGATCAACAAATCAACACCCGGAACTGGAAGAGAGTCAAGAACCTTGATGGTGTCAGAAACTAGATCTGAAGTCAAATTCACAAAATGCAACAGAGCAAGAGAATAGCCACTTATACCCTTCATAAAAATATCTTAGTTAGCTGAGAACTCTGCAGAAAAAGGCAAAGCATCCTTCAAAATCAGAGAATGCAGAGCTCCAGTGTCCAGAATAGTAAAGGGCCTTGGGGTAGAATTATCTCCCCTAAGTGAAACCGAACAATTGTGCATAAAAGGCAAAAACTTCACCGAAACTCCAGAATCTGAAAGTTCTTTGTCAGAACCAAAACTCCCCTCAGAACCACCTGGCAAGGAAGGCTGAGGTGTGATATATGCACAGGCATTTGGGGAAACCGTGGAGTGATTTTTGTATTTGAACGTTTTGGAAGCAGAAATCAAGTGCTTCTTACAATAGGCACAGACAGGTCCTTTATCCTGAGAATTTGAACCTGCCTTATCATCACTTGACTCTGTGTGAGAAACAGTCTTTTGGCGAAAAAAATTGGAATTGCCGGGAGACTGAAAAGAACTCTTGTGAGTCAAAAAATAATTATCTGCCAACATCGCTGCATTATGTAAGGTATTAACTGTCCGTTCATCCAAGTAAGTCCTGAGATTGGACTGAACACACTGCTTAAATTCCTCCAACAAAACTAACTGCCTCAAACTCTGCCAATCTGAAGCCTCCTTTGAACTACACCACCTATCAAACAAAGTTTCCTTTTCTCTAGCAAACTACAAAGCTCTCATCGTCCTCTTTTTGTGTACTTCGAAATTTCTGACGGTACGCTTCGGGCACAAACTCAAACTTCCAGTAGGGTCTTTTTGACAAAATCATAATCAGAACTTTGCTCCACAGAAAGGGCCAAATATGAATCCTAAGCTTTTCATTTTAGGCCACTTGACATTTTCAGCAACTTTCTGAAAGCAGAGGAAGAATTTATCAACTTCTTTCTCATTGAAAGGAGGGATCATTGTGGCATACCGTGGAATGTCAAAAGATGAAGAACCGACTGAAACAGAGGAACTTTTTAATTTTTCTTAAATTCAATCTCTTTGTCACTGTACGAATAATTGTGAATATAATTATCATACATCTGCTCCCAATACAGAAATGCTTTGCTCTGCTCTAGATAACGTGGCAGCCACCTAGCAGGAGATGGCAAGAACAAAAACGTCTAATCATCAGAACTGTTAGAACTGCTGCATGCTGTATTCAGCAATCTTCCACACATGCACACGCACATAACCAAACATGTACACTTTGTTTCCAACTGTTTTGCTTGCAGTCTCCTTTTTGTAACATCCATGTAAATAAGGGGCGTCTTAAAACTAAATAAATCGAGGTGCTGAGGAGAGGATAATCAGAGAGTGCAGTGGTGAATTGTACGAGACAGTTCCTCTCCTCTCTCCTCGCGAGACTTGAACTGGTGTCTTTGCTTCCTTTTTTGTCCTGTTAAATGAATGTCTATTTGGTGAACCTGACAGTCACATTATAATTTTTTAAGTTCTATGTCTTTCCTTCGTCTCTCTTTTTCAATCTGAAGGTGCAATTCCTGTTTCTTTAATTCCAAAACATCTGAAGGTTCCTCTTCTACCCAGGCCAAAACATCAGGAACAAAATTCCTCTTATCAATGTAATGACTCAAAACAATTTTCAAAATTAGAAATTTTCTCATTGCAGGTTTGGCATCAAGTCAGAAGCAGAAGCTAAGACTTGCGTAAATCATAGACTGATTCAGGGGTAGGGGACCTAATAAAGTGCTGAAGTCTAAACTCCATTTTGCTGGCTTCACAGTTTAAGTTGCAAATCTGCAGCACAAAAAAAAAAAATGCGTTTTTAACCAGATGTCTCAAATGTCAAATGAATTTGACGAGCCCCCAATTTTGTTGTGTGAATTTAGACTAAAATGCCCAAACTCAAACCAGCAAAATATGACAAAGCAGTTGTATTGCGTTTAGGACAATTTAATCACACAAAAAACAACACAAAACAAAAATAAAACAATCAACTCAGAATAGAAGTTCAAAGACCGAGTAGTTGAGCCAAGCTATGAATAGTCACCAGAGTTGAACAAACAGGCAAATGTTCTTTCCAGCGAATATTCCAAGTTAACAAATGTGCAGAAATGTCCAGGAATGAAAGGCAGAATGCAGTGTGGCATGTACTTGTCTACTTGTCCAAAAAGTGGTAGTAAGAAGCTCTGTTGATGGTCCTTCTCAGTCTTCATATATAGGCACCTCTCGGCACATTCCAGAATTCCACATCACAAAACCGCATCATGGTAACATAAAAGTATGAAAAGGAAAATAAAAAATAAAAATACACACAGACATAAGTGAAAGCAGGGAGCAGGTGGAGGGACAATTAAAATGATGGAGGCATGCAATGAACCAACTTTTACATACATGCAATTCATGTCCAAACAATATTGGCTTTGTACTACATACATGACTACTTTGTGGTTTAGTGCAAAACAAGTACACAACCATGGTGTGTTCACATTGGCCTGCTGCTTTTTCTCCTCCTCTTGCTACCATCACCTCTTTAGCTCCAATGGCTGTTGAGTCTGGTGTCCACATGGTTATGGCTATGTTTGACAAATTGCTGTCCTTGTGCAACACATCTCTTGCCACCAGCCAAAAAACTGGTAACCGCCAAGCCCTTGGACTGTAAGCCAGTCCGTTGTCAACCTGATCGGCCTCGTAACCAGCAGTGAGCCTGTCACATACAGGGTCTGTGGTTCCATAGTAGATTACTCAACATGTGCACATTGCAGACTTTACAGATTGTGCCTTAACTGCTTGAACCCACGTCATGTAAGGCTTGAATGCCCTCATTCCTCAGCTGTGCCATCCCAATCCGCTTCCAATGCTGATTTAAACTAGCCCGCCCGTGTTTTAAGAGGTCTATCATTGGCTGTGCAAGTGTCACCGTCACTGACAAGAAAAACCTGCAGTCCATTTATGTTATGTGCTGCGATAAACTTCCTGATGACAAAAGTGTAATCGTTTTGGGCTCTCAGTGGAAGAAGCTAGTGACTTGTTTTATGCTCCAGAGTCCATTAAGGGGTCAGTCTACTTTGAGAGGAATGCTTGATTCAGGCAGCATGTCATGCACACTTAATGTGGAAGCAGAAACTAAGCTGAGGGCGGCTGATGTCCTTTCAAATCCCCAGCCAGTTCCTGAGAATGTGGTCCTAGTTGGATGTGGTGGCCTTACAACTCAGCCAAACTTTATTTATGACCTTGATATGGAGATTTATGGCTCCAAGTTCATTGTACAAGCTTTTCTGGTTCCTGGACAGAGGGATGAGCTCATCATTGGGAGCAATGTTATTCGGCCCATGATACAAAAAATGAGATCTGATGACAAGTACTGGGAGCTTATCCGCTCTCGGAATTCTGACCCTGATTGTGAGCAGTTTCTTCAGTTGCTCAGCTGTGTAACTCGCTGGTCCGGTCCTGAACCAACTGACAAGATTGTTACTGTGAGACTGCGCCAAGCTCTCACCCTTGCTCCTGTCAAGTAAGTTGCCATGCCACAAATAGCAATGGAGCGAATTGATAGCAATTGGCTTGTATGGCTTGTGTTCATGTGTTGAGCTGAGCCCTAGCACCAACTCTCAAATTGAATACCAGATGTCCCCAAACAAAATTATACTTTATTAGGTCACCAGAACGGCAAAGATCTCTCTGAAAAACGTACCATACCCACTTAGCATCTCACTGCATTGTATACGTATACCAAAGTCAGAAACCTTATATAAACCTGATTATTTTTCATATCTTTGTATTACATACATATATCGGGGTTAGCAACCTTAAGAACCCAATTATTGTCATATCTTTGTATTCACATCTTGTTTTTGACATGAAGACATCAACAGGATGCAGCTGCCGGGTCACGCCCAAGGTTTTTCAAGACGTTTGCAGCGTCGAGTTACTGAAGAGGGAACCCGTCACACTCGAATCACCACACAGGATGTCTGCAAGCAGAAATTGATTTCAACTATTTTTCTATTAAACTTTAACCAGAAAATATGATGCTTTGAAACGGCTTTGTGAAAAGAATATATGTGATATATGACTGTCTCTCTCAGACAAGGCAACACATGATGAGCAACCAACTAAAACAAGCCTGAGAATGGATGAGAGAATTGTATTCACAAGAATGTTGATACATTTATGCTATTGCTCAAAAACTAGGGTGAAACCGAACGCGTGTTTGTGGTTACATTTTTAAAGATGCATTTATTGATTAAAGGGAAAATGACAAAATTGAGTGAAGCTAAAAAGGGCGTGACAAGTCAAGCCAGGGATGGCGAAAGGGGCCTAATAAGATGAACCAAGAGAGCCCTTCCCAGTAGGCGTGGATTCAGCCAATATTTTCCAGAATGTTCCACCAAAAAGCTATAAAAAAAACATTGGATACGGAAGTCTGGGGCTTTTTGTTCAGATCTTGCTGACAAAGAGACAAGGTCTTTCTATAGGTGTAATAGTCGTGTGGCAAGCTGGCGGGGAGAAGTTTTCTAGCAACTTGGAATGCTTAATTTTTATCGACTCCATTTAAGATTGGGTGCAAGTAAAACAACTACTATAATAAGGTAATGGCAGGATAATACCAGCGATATTACGTGGTTACCTATGAAGGACAAGTTGGCTTGACAATTTATCCTTAATCCCGAAAATCCTTATTACTAAATTAGGCTTCGAGCTATGTAGGACTTGATCACCCCTAACAGGCTCACTCAAAAATGTCTATTTTCCCTAATTTCTGATGCTTTTGAATGCTTTGAATATCACTTCATTTATATTGCTTTTTACTATTTTTATCATTTATCTCATCCTACTTACCATCAGTATTATCTTTTTAATAATTTTTCCTTTTATTGATTTATGTTCAATTAACATCGAATTTTGGCTTAACATTGCAACCATACACTGCGTCTGGCGGGTTAGGCTGGAGTAAAGGGGTAGCTTAACCCTTTAACTGGAGAGTCGGTCAGGACATTTCTCCCAATTAGTCCTGTGGATAAGCGGAATCTGGCACTCCACAGCAAGAGTAACTAGTATGGGGGAACTTGTGCCCATAGCGCCACTCCAATGTGAGGTGATCGCTGGGTCCCAATGAAAATTCTAAACCCCACAAAAAGCCCAATAACACTATGCCTAATGCAAAGGTGGCAGATATTTATCCGTGTGTTGCTCTGGAGGATCTGCTCTTAGAGTGTGGCTGAGATACAACTTGATCAGACTGGTGACACTACCTCTGAGTCAGGTTCCACAGCTGATCCCTTTCAACAGCTGGGAGAGTGTGGTCCGGGAGACATAAACCTTGAAGCTTGTGAAGTGTTAGAGGAGACTAGCTAAACTTGTGCTGACTTACGAAGACATTTTTTTCCAGGGAAAAGCTAGACTGTGGGGAAGCAAAAAGCTTTGTCCATCATATACACCTCAATGATGACCGCCCCTTCTGGTTGCCTTATCGACAAATTACCCCAGCACATTACCACAACTTGAGGGAAGTGCTGTCTGAGATGGAGTTGAAAGGCATCATCAGTAAGTCAGTCAGTGAGTATGCCTCCCCTGCATTCCTTCACAGCAGAAGGTCAAATCTTTCCTTGAGATGGTGCTGTTTTACCTACATTTTATCCCTGGAAGTTCTTCCATTGCAAAGCCACTTTACACTTTGACTGCTGGACAAAAGAGGAGAGCAAGTGGTTCCCCTCGGTGACGGTCTGATGGCTCCTTCGGAGAATTGACTCCTCAGGATTGGACTCCTGTCTGTGAGAGGGGGTTTGAGGATTTTAAATCAATACTCCTCAACAGAGTGACAAGTCTTTCATTCTCTCCACCGATGCTTCCCTTGAATGTCTGGGTGCTGTGTTTTCTCGAGTGCCTGATGGTGGCGATAGAGCCAGACCAGCATTTGGTAGCACATCCCTGACTCGCTGCCAAGCAAATATCCTGCTCACCGACTTCAGTTTCTTGCTCTCAAGTGGGCAGTTTCTGAAAAGTTTAGTCATTGGCTTAAACGTCACAAGTTCACTGTTTGGTCAGACAACAACCCTTTTACATACATCCAGACCAAGCCAAAACTTGATGCTTGCGAGCAGCGTTGGGTCTCAAAACTGGCTTCATATTCATTCGATATCAGACAGATCCCTAGCAGGTTGAATGTGAAACCACTGAGGGAGTGGCTGCTGTGCGAGTCTTATTCTGAGCTACTCAATCAGGCCAATGATGACAACATCAATGTGTGCAGGACAGTTTTCACCTCACCTGCCAACCACAGTCCTTGGGCAATTTCTCTGCTGTTGATGGTTCTCTGTCTGCTCCAAGGCACCATGCAGCCTCTCTCGCTGACTATCTTTCCATCTTGGAACCAACTGGTTAAGACATGCTGCCTTCCTTGTCCTTTGGCGACCTCCAGTCACACCGGCAATGGGATTCTGTCATTTTTAGTCGTTCACTATGTTGACAGAAAACGCCGGCCCTCCAGATGTGAACGCTACAATGAGGATCTACCAACTCTGAGGATCCTTAAACAGAGCGATAAACTGACAGTTATGAATGGCATCCTGTAAAGGGTCACAAAGAATCTTTCGGCCAGAGAAAAGAGGTTTGAGTTCGTTGTACCTGAGTCCCTGAAGACAGATGCCTTGTTCGGTGTTTTACTGGCTCATCAGTGATTTTTTTTTAGGTGCGATATGGAGAAGGATGTTCGCAATCATGCTGCCATAGATGTGTCCTCGGGAAAACCCCAGAGCCTTCATCCAGAGCCCCACTGGAGAGCATTAAGACCGCCGCCCCCATGGAGCTTGTGTGCATTGACTTTTGGTCAGCTGAGGAGAGGAATAAGACTTCAAACTTTGAAAGCAAATAAATTGCTGAGGTTCTGGTACTGTCTGGAGTAGGTAAGTCACGCATTTCACTTTACCATACAATCTGGAACGGCAGCACAGAGAGGTTCAATCGCACCCTGGGTCTCCTTGTTCTAAACAGAAATGGCCACAAATGGTCCAGACCATGAACTTTGTGTACACCAGGTTGGACACGAAAAGAGAAAAGGATCTCCCCAGGTTGGCCAGAGGGATGGAGATGTGAAGGATGTGCATCAGGTAAGGGTGATTAAGGATAGAGTTGGAAATGTGTTGACTGGTTTCTTCACTTCCTTACCAAACTCAGCATTGCTCTGTATTGTTGACCCCAAGTATTTGAAGTCGTCCACCCACGCTATCTCTTCTCCCTGGAGCTTCACTCTTTCCTCTCCGCCCCTCTCATTCATGCGCATGTATTATGTTTTACTTTGGCTAATCTTCATTCCTCTCCTTTCCAGTGCATACCTCCATCTTTCTAATTGTTCTCCCACCTGCTCCCTGCTTTCACTGGATATCACAATATCTGCGAACATAATGGTCCAAGGGAATACCGGTCTAACCTCATCTATCAGCCTATCCTTTACCACAGCGAACAGGAAGGGGCTCAGCGCGGATCCCTGATGCAGTCCCACCTCCACCTTAAATTCTTCTGTTACGCCTACAGCACACCTCACGACTGTTCTGCTGCCCTCATTCATGTCCTGTACGATTCTAAGATATTACCCCGATACACTAAACTTGTCCATGCAGTACCACAGTCCCTCTCTTGCTACTCTGTCACAGGCTTTTTCTAGATCCACAAAGACACAATGTAGCACCTTCTGACCTTCTCTGTAATTTTAAATTAGTATCCTCAATGGAAATAATGCATCTGTGGCACCATTTCTAGGCATTAAACCATACTGTTGCTAACAGATACTGACTTCTGACCCGAGTCTACCCACCACTACTCTTTCCCATAACTTCATTGTGTGGCTCATCAACATTATTCCTCTATAGTTTCCACAGCTCTGCAAGTCACCTTTGTTCTTAAAAATGGGAAATAGCACACTTTTCCTCCATTCTTGAGGCATCTTCTCACCTGCTAGAGAGAGAAAGAGAACCTTTGCATTTTCTGATTGTTAGCATAACAATTTTCTGCTACTGCATCAAACAACTGCCCGTGAGTTTGTTTTAACTTACACAAAGACAAAAAATGTCAACTACAAGGTCTAGTTGTGCAGCCGCTTTTAAAAGAAATGTGTCATCATTCAAAAAATGTTTGCTCACAAACACCTTGGATGGCACAGAGGATGACATGCTGTGGGAGCAAGATGGGATCACTGTTGCAGGAGGCACCAGAACTGGACCAAGTAATTAATGATGAGTTTGCGTGTGATACACCAAAAGTAGCTGCAGTGGATATTTTTGAGATTGGAGATGAGTCGAATGCTACTATTTGAAGTACAAAAAATACAGTAAAAGTACAAACCTAGCAAAATAGAAATACAGGTAATTCCCAATATTTTGAGCATATGGATAGCAGCAAATTGGTGGTGCGCATTGTACATTGGTAGAAGGGTTTTCCTGATTTTTTTTTTTTTCAGTCAACCTTTGGGAGTGCGCATCATACTTAGGGACGCATTATACATGAGAAATTACGGTATTTATTCATCACTTTAAACAGCTCCCTTTGCACAATTGACACTTAAAACACTTATCTATATAGATTTTACATCTTGCATGTCTTATCAGGAATAGTTCCTACAAACAGAAATGTCTCTTGTTCCTTGTTCTTGCTGCTATGTTGTCCCTTGTTCTGAATGTCGTACCAGGGCGGCACCGACTGCCAGAGAAAAATTCCTTGTGATTTCACACAGTTGGCCATTAAAGCTGATTCTGATACAACACCAATAAAATGGCTAATTTTTAGCACTGATATACACAACACTTCCTGATGAATAATAAAATGTCAGTTTCTGCACAGGGTTCATTACATTGACCTTATCCTGCATTCTCTTCAAAATTTGGACAACCATCCATGTCAAACCTGCCAGCGTGAAAACATTCCGTTGCTGCGGAAAACAAGTCACTCCCAGTGGTGGTCCCTTTCATAGATTGCATAGCTAACTTCTCCTAAAGTCTGCAGCTATCCCATGTACCTGAGTGGAAGCTCCAAGTTTCCAGCGATGTCCTCAACCACCGCGATACAGTGCGCCGGTAGAGGGGCACGCTCTCAAATGCTCTCTGTTTCTCTGGGCATATCAGCACAACAGCTTCCAATAAGTACTCCTTAATAAACTCGCCTTCAGAAAATTCTAAATTTTTTGGGGCGACTTTGAGGAAGTCTGGGTATGCGAGGTTTGGTGAAAAGTTTGTTTGTGCTCTTCACAGATTTCTGTATTTATCCTCATGCTTCTAACTGTAGTCTTTTAACAACAGACCACTTTTTGATATTTTAGTTGGACTGTACGACAAATTAGGCACACGGCTATACTTTTGACTTCTGGAAAGAGTACATGGCAGTCTTTATCAACTGTGTGTGTGTGTGTGTGTGTGTGTGTGTGTGTGTGTGTGTGTGTGTGGTGTGTGTGTGTGTGTGTGTGTGTGTCTTGTTCGGTTCTTAGAACAAGCAAAATGGGAATCAGCATCTCCTTTAAGCCGCAGCAGTTCGACTGTGTTACAGTGGAGTTTTTGGATTTTCCTTTGTGATTTCTTCCCATTTTAGTTGAGGATCAGAGTCATTCAGTCGGAATTTCCAGTGCGGTGAGAGAGGAAAAAAATAAAAAGTGCTAACTGTAAAACGAAAGAGAAAAGCAAATCATCTCATATCTATGACAAAGAAACATTCTGTATGGATGTTGCATGAAACTAGTGCTTCAATGTGTGAAGAAAGAACAGGACAAGATAGGACTGGAGAAGAAGCATGCAAGACAAGGATCGTGAACCGGGCTTTACAAATGGAATGTGGTGGGACTGACTCGGTAAATTAAAGAACTCTATAGAACGAGAATATATTGTGAGGTGATACTAAACTCTTCATGTATGTTTTTTTTCCAATGAGTGAGTAGTCTCACACCCAATGAAAAAATTCCAGGGGTGTGTGCCTCCGGATGCATGCACGTGAATTCAGACCATCGTGGATGCAAAAATACTGATAGGAATGTCCAATGATTGCTGTGATTACAACCAATGTTCCCTCTAAGATGCACAACTGCGCATTTGCACACCTATCATACACTCTCAGCGCAGAGGAAAACAGATTCATTGTAGTGTTTTTTTTTTTTTAAAACACGGCAGCAAACTGCCTCTCACAAAGAGCTGCTGCTCAGCCACACCAGACCACACACGCTACTTCTTTGTTTACCTGAGACCGCTCCCTTCAATTTTAAAGGGGTTGTATCTGCGAGGAACAGTATGGTTTAATGCCTAGAAAGAGTACCACAGATGCATTATTTGCCTTGAGGATGCTTGTGGTAAAGTACAGAGAAGGTCGGAAGGAGCGACATTGTGTCTTTGTAGACCTAGAGAAAGCCTATGACAGACTTACCAAGAGAGGAACTGTGGTACTGCATGGACAAGTCTGGTGTGGCAGGGAAATGTTAGAATAGTACACAACATGTATGAGGGCAGAAGAACAGTGGTGTGATGTGCCGAGGTGTGTCAGAAGAATTTAAGGTGGAGGAGGGACTACATCAGGGATCCACGCTGAGCCCTTCCTGTTTGCGGTAGTAATGGAAAGGCTTACAGATTAGGTGAGACTGGATTTCCGTTGGACCATGATGTTCGCAGATGATATTGTGCTCGTAATGAAAGCAGGGAACAGGCGGAGCAACAGTTAGAAAGCTGGAAGTACGCACTGGAAAGGAGAGGAATGAAAATTAGCCGTAGTAAAACATAATACCCAGGGAGAGGAGATAGCAAAAGTGGACAACTTCAAATAGTTGGGGTCAACAATACAGAGCGATGGAGAGTGTGGTAAGGAAGGTCAAAATTTATAAAACAGTGGTGATGTACGGATTACAAACGTTGGCATTGAAGAAACAACAGGAAGCAGAACTGGAGGTAGCAGAAATGAAGATGCTGAGGTTCTTGCTGGGAGTTTGGATAAGATTAGAAATGAGCGCATTAGAGGGACAGCCAAAGTTGGATGTTTTGGAGACAAGGTTAGAGAGAGCAGACTTAGATGGTTTGGATATATTCAGAGGCGAGAGAGTGAGTATTATTGGGAGAACGGTGCTGAGGATGGAGCTGGCAGGCAAAAGAGCGAGAGGAAGGCCAAAGAAAAGGTTGATGGATGTTGTGAGGGAGGACATGAGGTCTAGTGTTGGAGAGGAAGATGCAGGAGATAGGGTTAGATGCAAAAAGATGACACGCTGTGGCGAACCCTAACGGGACAAGCCGAAAGGAAAAGAAGAAGAAAAACCTGAGAAAGGAAGAGTGTTGTGCAGCCTTTCGGAAAGAAGTGAGACAGCCTCTCGATGGAGAGGAGGAGATTCCAGAAGACTGGAATACTACAGCCTAGGTAATCAGAGAGACAGGCAGGAGAGTACTTGGTGTGCCTTCTGGTGGGAAACAGGAGAAGGAGACTTGGTGATGAAACCCCAAATTCCAGGAAGTCATCCAAGGAAAGAGGTTGGCCAGCTGGTTCCTATCAGCTGTCTCGGGAGTCTTACGAGCCCGAAATGCCCTGTACGACTCCTTCTTCAGCTTGGCAGCATCCCTCACTGTTGGTGTCCACCAACGATGTTCCACCACGACAGGCACTGACCACCTTACGGCCACAGCTCCGGTTGGCCACCTCAGCAATGAAGGCATGTAACATCATCCACTCTGACTCAATGTACC
Organism: Syngnathoides biaculeatus; assembly: GCF_019802595.1. Classification (NCBI taxonomy): domain Eukaryota; kingdom Metazoa; phylum Chordata; class Actinopteri; order Syngnathiformes; family Syngnathidae; genus Syngnathoides; species Syngnathoides biaculeatus. The sequence continues at coordinate 4,431,497 of NC_084659.1, read as the reverse complement.
CGCCTCCCTGGGAACATAGGCAAAGTTCTATCGGAGGTGGGAGTTCAAAGTCCTTCTGACAGGGGAATCTGCCAGCCGTCCCCAGCAAAATCTCACAATACACAATTGTGGGGGTTGATTTCAAAGCCTGCGAAATTGATAGTTTCTTTGGCAAACAAGAATTTTGATGGGTTGTGGATGATACGATTTCGGCCTCGTGTCCAACCAATTTGCCCCTTGGAAGAAGCTGTCCTCAATGGATTGTGTCAATGATTGTGTTGTTAATGACCTTTGTTTTGTTGTCTTTTGTCTTCTTAAATCTTCCTACCCGCTGCCAGAGTCATCCTACACACCACCATCCTATGTTGTTGAGCTACACTCTCCCCCACCACTACTTTACAATCAGTAATCTCATTCAGATGACATCATCTGCACAAAATATCATCCACCTGCGTGCTTCTCCTTCTGCTCTTGTAAATCACTCTTTGTTCCTGTCTCTTCTGGAAATAAATGTTCACCACTGCCAATTTGCCCCCCCCCCCCCAAAAAAAAAGATGTTATCTTATCATCCACCTTGTCGCTTGATTCAGGTGTGGCAAATCCGTTGATCACGCGCACATAAAGGCGCGTTCTAGCAAGCTGGCCTCCTATTTACGCCAGTGACAGCATTGCGTGCGTGCCCCCCACAACCCTACCGGCAGTCAATCGCGAAAGGCTGGCTGCTTAAAAAGTAGATGTTGGGGTAAAAATGTCACAGGATTCGGCCTTCCAGAATGGCTTCCTGTCCAGGAGGCACACACAATGAATTTTACTATCTACCACACAACATTTAATAATAATTTAAATAAATAACAATAATAATAATAAATAATCTAAAATAAATGGAAATTAACTAAAAAATCTATCAGGATCTTTTTTATTGGACTTACCATGTAGTTTAACAATTGTAGTCTTTGCGCACATTTGTGTGTGGATTTGCAGGATTTGCCACCCCACTGGACAATTTCAGCTACCCCCAAAGATTTTCAATTGTATTGAGGCCAGGACTTTTCGCTGGCCATTTTGTAATTTTTTTCTCCTTTCCAAACATTTCTGTGTGCTTTGTTATGTGCTGTATTGTCTTTTTGGAGGACAGATGATCTTCTAATCAAACCAATTTTTCTTGCACTGGGTAAGACATTTCACTACAGAATCGGCTGCATGATAGCTGTGTTACAGTCCAAGGTCTCTGGTACCAGATGTAGAATGGACAGACACGCATTATGTTCTTTTCCTTAAAAAACATGCCATGAGCATACTGTATAATACATAATTATTTTGTTACATGCCCATTAAATATGATTTGCTCTTTTATATCAAACATGTTCCCTCCACAAATTTTTTCACTAGGTTTTCTGCAGGAGATATTCCACATTTAGTCCTGAAAAAAACAATAATGGTGAGCACAACTGTATGAGTATATATGTTTGTTGTAACACTGGTCTTTGCTTGAATAAAGGCTCTAAAACTTTCACCTGTAGCTTCATTTTGAACTGGATTCAATAAAAAATATTAAAAGGGAGAGGAGTAACAGTTAAATTGCAACTTCAATGAAATAATAATAAATAGAACAGTCATTTTTTGGGGTCATCCAGACATGAATGACCAACCCCCCCACCCCCCACCACCACCAAAAAAAACAACAACTAAATGTTAAAAAAAAAAAAAAGTTTACACAAATTTTTACAGCGTTATTGAGTGGCATGTGGCCAAATCCTGGACTATTTTGCAACCCAAAGTCCATTTCTGACTTGAACACACTATGACTACAGTGGCAATTTCAGTGTGTTCGGGCCTGTGGTTGCCATTGGGAGTGGAGAGTCGTCCAGGAACTCGGTTGTTGGAGGTGGATACAAGCCAGATGGATGAAGTGTTGTGAGCCCATTTGCAAACATCATCAAGTCAACCAAAGAGAGACATTCGACCATCTGCAAAGGAAAAATGTTCACAAACACACCAATGATGATTTCACCAATTGTACAAAGTTGCAAAAATTACAAACTTCACAATCATGGAGATGGTCTGCACAGAAAGCTAAACTTTGAGTCTCTAAGTCTTCGGTTACTCCCTGACAGGACTGAGGTTAGGCCTGAAGAGTCTCTCAAGTTCAAAACCACTAAGTTGCTTCTGGGAGTGTCATAGGACATGCACCAGCAAACTTGCGTATTTTTGGAGTGCAGTAAGAAAATGAAGGGTTGAAAGACCATCTTTAAATTTACAAAGATAACAAAAGCCTTTTCACTGCTGTGCAATGCCAATCATGTCACAAAGTAAATTAAGTAAAACAATGCCTCTCCGGTGGCACAGCTGCATAAAGGGTCTGTCTCACAGTTCTGAAGACCAGAGTTCAACTCCCAGCCCTGCCTGAGTGGGGTTTTCATGTTCTCCCTGTGCCTGCGTGGGTTTTCTCCAGGCACTCTGGTTTCCCCCTACATCCCAAAAACATGCATTCATTGGGGACTCTATATTGGCCTTTGGTCTGATTGTGAAGTGTGGTTGCCTGTCTCCATGTGCCCCTGGCCGGTAGCCAGTTCAAGGTCTACCCCGGCCCCTCCACGATGACAGCTGGGATAAACTCCAGCACTCCTGCTACCCCTATGAGGATAAGCAGTTTAGATAAGAGACAGATCGATTTCCTTTAATCAATAACAACAAAGGGGGCTATACCTTTGTAGTTAATGGGATAGGATTCACAAGGTTATATTGTTTGGATAACTCAAAGATGGGGACCCATGAGACATCTTATTAAAATCAGTGTCACTACCAGATTACGAGTAACCTTTTACTGCTCCGTGACTATTCTTGCAATGTCTTATGTCTAGTATTTTTTCTAAATGTCAGTTGTCGTATGAGAAAAAAGACAACTTCTTCTTTTCCTTTTGGCTTGTCCCATTAGGGGTCGCCACATTGTGTCATCTTTTTCTATCTAAGCCCATCTCCTGCATGTTCCTTTCTAACATCCACTGTACTCATGTCATCCCTCACCAACATCCATTAACCTTTTCTTTGGTCTTCCACTCACTCTTTTGCCTGGCAGCTCCATCCTCAGCACCCTTCTGCCAATATACTCAGTCTCTTGCCTCTGGACATGGCCAAACCATCGAAGCCTGCTCTCTCTAACCTAGTCTCCAAAACATCCAACTTTGGCTGCCCCTCAAATAAGATCATTTCTAATCCTATGCAACCTGCTCACTCCAAGCGAGAACCTCAACATCTTCATTTCTGCTACCTCCAGTTCCGCTTCCAGTTTTTTTCTTCAGAGCCACCGTCTCTAATCTGTACATCATGGCCGGCCTCACCACTGTTTTATAATTTTTGCCCTTCCTTACCGCACTCTCCATTGCTATGTATTGTTGACCCCAAGTATTTGAAGTTGTCCACCCTCTTCTCCCTGGAGTTTCACTCTTTCCTCTCCTCCCCGATAATTCAGGCGCATATATTATGTTTAACTTTGGCTAATCTTCATCCCTCTCCTTTCCAGTGCATGCCTCCATCTTTCTAACTGTTCCTCCACCTGCTCCCTCCTTTCACTGCACATCACAATATCATCTGTGAACATCATGGTCCAAGGTGATTTCAGTGTAACCTCATCTGTCAGCCTATCCATTCCTACCGCAAACAGGAAGGGCCTCAGAGTGGATCCCTTCTGCAGTCCCACCTCCACCTTAAATTCTTCTGTCACACCTACGGCACATGTCACCGTTGTTCTGCTGCCCTCATACATGTCCTTTACTGTAGTAACATATTTCTCCGTCACACCAGACTTGCGCATCCAATACCACAGTTCCTCTTTTGATACTCTGTCATGGGCTTTCTCTAGGTCTACAAAGACACAATGTAACTCCTTCTGACCTTCCCTGGACTTTTCCACAAGCATCCTCAAGGCAAATAATGCATCTGTGGTACTCTTTCGAAGCATGAAACTGTTACTGTTGCTCACAGATAATTACTGCTGTCTTGAGTCTGGCCTCCACTACTCTTTCCCATCATTTTCATTGTGTGGCTCATCCATTTTCTTCCTCTATACTTTCCACAGCTCTTAACATCACCTTTGTTCTTAAAAATGGGAAATAACACACTTTTCCTCCATTCTTCTGGCATCTTCTCTCCCGCTAGCATTCTATTGAATAAGTTGGTCAAAAACTCCACAGCCACCTCACCAAATTGCTTCCATACCTCCACTGGTATGTAATCAGGACCAACTGTCTTTCCATTTTTCATCCTGTTCAGTATCTAACTTCTCCCTTTCTAATAATTGCCACTTCCTGGTCATTCAGAATTACCTCTTCTACTCTTCCTTGTCTCTCATTTTCTTCATTCACTAACTTTTCAAAGTAATTTTTCCATCGACTTAGCATACTACCGGCAACAATAAACATATTTCCATCACTATGCTTAATCACGTTTACTTGTTGTACATCCTTCCCATCTCTATCCCTCTGTCTCGCCAACCTATAGAGATCATTTTCTCCTTCTTTCGTATCCAACCTGGTGTACATGTCTTCAAATGCCTCTTGTTTAGCCTTCACCACCTCTACCTTTGCCCTATGTCACATCTCAATGCATTCCTTTTGCCTCTCCTCAGTTCTCCCCGTCTCCCACTTCTTCGCTAATCCCTTTCCTTGGATGACTTCCTGTAGTTTGGGGTTCTACCACCGAATTTCCTTCTCCCCTTTCCTATCAGAAGACACTCCAAGTAATCTCCTGCCTGCCTCTTTGAATACCTTGCTTTCTCAACTTCCACCACCTGATTCTCAGCTCTACCTTTGTCTTCTTAATCTTCTTACCCGCAACCAGAGTCATCCTATACACCACCATCCTATGCTGTCGAGCTACACTCTCGTGCACCACTACCTTACCTTACTTCGGATTAAATCGTCTGCACAAAATATAATCCACCTGCGTGCCTCTACCTCCGGTCAGATCACTCTATGTTCCTGTCTCTTCTGGAAATAAGTGTTCACTACTGCGATTTCTATCCTTTTAGTCGACCACTATCTGTCCCTCAAAGTTCCTTTGCTGGATGCCCTACTTACTCATCACTACTTCATCGCCCCTGTTTCCTTTGCCAAAATGTCAATTGAAATCTGCACCAATCACAACTCTCTCTCTCTCGTTTCTTCACTTCCTTACCACACTCTCCATTGTTCTGTATTGTTGACCCCAAGTATTTGGAGTCCTCCACCTTCACGATCCTCCCTGGAGCTTCACTCTTCCTCCTCTGCCCCTCTCTTTCACGCGCCTATATTCTGTTTTACTACGGCTCATCTTCATTCCTCTCCTTTCCAATGTGTATCTCCATCTTTCTAACTGTTCCTCCACCTGCTCCCTGCTTTCACTGCAGGTCTCCATATCATCTGCGAATATCATGGTCCAAGGGGAATCCAGTCTAACCTCATCTACCAGCCTCTCCATTACTACCGCAAACAGGAAGGGCTCAGCGCGGAACCCTGATTCAGTCACACCTCACCTTAAATTCTTCTGACACACCTACGGTACATCTCACCACTGTTCTGCTGCCCTCATACATGTCCTTTACTATTCTAACATATTTCTCCATCACACCAGACTTGCACATGCAGTACCACAGTTCCTCTCTTGGTACTCTGTCATAGGCTTTCTCTACGTTTACAAAGACACAATGTAGCTCCTTCTGACCTTCTCTGTACTTTTCCACGAGCATCCTCAAAGCAAATGGTGCATCTGTAGTACTCTTTTTAACCATACTCTTGGTCGCCGATACTTAGTTCTGTCCTGAGTCGAGCCTCCACTACTCGTTCCCATAACTACATTGTGTGGCTCATCATCTTTATTCCTCTATAGTTTCCACAGTTCTGAACATCGCCTTTGTTCTTAAAAATGGGGATGAGCACACCTTTCCTCTATTCTTCTGGCATCTTCTCTCCCGCTTGTATTCTACTAAATAAGTTGGTCAAAAACTCCACGGCCACCTCACCTCCCATCTACTCCATGGTAGAATAATTTAAATCTAAACTTCTAGCCTTACTCCCTTTCCACTTGCTGTCTTGGATGAACAATATATCAACCTTTTCTCCTAATCACCATGTCAACTAACTCATGAGCTTTTCCTTTTTTTCATAGTCCCAACATTTAAAATCCCTACACACAGTTGTAGGGTCTGTGCACTCATTTTTCTCTCTTCTGCAGTCTAAGCCGCTTTCCTCTTCTTATTTTGTCTTCAACCCACATTATCTGAATTTCTACCTACACCTTGCAGATTAACAGTGCCCGGGGGCGGGCGTAGTTAGCCTGGGCCACGACCTATTAGTTATGGAATTCGTTCGAACACTTATATATGTTTGGCACAGTTTTACACTGGATGCTCTTCCTGACGCAAACCTCTGCATTTATCCGGGATTGGGACCCGCCTAAAGGATGCACAGGGTTGTGCCTCCATTCGGGGTGCAGATAGTCAAATAACAGCAATCAAATAAAGAAAGTCAGCACATAAGGTACACAATTCACATACTACCTTCTTTTCCTTTCAGCTTGTCCCGTTAGGGGTCACCACAGTCGATGTTAAAGTTAAAGGTAAAAGGGTATGTGGGTAAGTCAGGTTCGAAAGTGAAAATATCAATGATATGGAGATATAAAAGATATGGAGATGAAAGAGATTCAAACCACAATGGTTCCCACTCCAGTCGTTGAAGGTCCACTTGTGCAATTTCCTATAAATCCTCACGGTCCTCATTGTACAAGTTGTGTAAATCGTGCAAGTTTTATACTTACATTTGATGTTTCTTCAATAGCAACAATTTGATCACAAACGCATCTCATTGTTAGCACGCTAAGCTAAGGTAGGCTGGGCCGAGAAGCAAGTTTAAGTTGAAGGTTCCACTTGCCCAACTTCCGATAAATACTCATATTCCTTGTTGTATACAATACATAGGTTTTGCAAGTCGTGTAGGTACTAGCGATTGATTTTTTTCCTCCTCAGCAAAGATTTGATTACAGATGCGTCTTGTTGTTAGCTTGTTAGGCTAAGCTAAGCTAGGCCGAGCACCTTCAACGCGAACGATATGGCTCCAATTTGGGTACTAAGATTACACAGATGATGATTTTAGTCCACTGAAGTAGTCACCAGAGGTGTCCCACGTCAAGGATTCACAACATTCGGTCCAAATTCACCACGATTTATTGAAGTACGATCGTGCGGACCAGAGCTTCCTCGCCACCAGTTCGGGAAAAGGAAGCAAGAGAGAGAAAATACAACTCTTGAAGACAAATTTATTGCGTTGTTTTTGACATACTTGGCAAAATAAAGTCAGTTATAATAAGAAAATGTCTAAAATATCAATTCATTTATTATCTGAGCCAGTTATCATTACAAGGATTGTGGGAGCTCTGTAGCCAATCCCAACCATCATCAGGCAGGAGACAGGGTCCACCCTGAATGGTTGCCAGCCAATCGCAGGGCACATAGAAACAAACAACAGTCACACTCAGAATCACACCTAAGGGCAATGAATGCATGTTTTTGGAATGTGGGACAAAACCAGAGTCCCTGGAGAAAACCCACAGAGGCTCAGGGAGAACATGTAAACACTACACGGCTCCCAGATTTGAACCCCAGCCCTCAGAACTGTGTCTAAAATGTCTTACCTGTCAGTACAGATAAGTTGCGATCAATAATGTACCATTGGAGATCATTATTTGTTTTTTTCCTCAACAGTAGCCACCTGTCTCAGACAACCTGCTGTCTCTAACATTGTTCTATGTCTCATGATGTCATCTTGCAGCCCTTGCAATGTTGTATACCATTCTCGATCTGAAAGAAGAATGGTATAATAACACCATTAACTATATATACTTCCCTTTATTTTATTCAGTGAGACTGATGTAAACACATAATACCTGTAAACACGTAATACCTGTCAGAATTAAATGTAAGCCAATTGACCCCTCCGTACAGGGCACTTAACCACGCCTCCTGAAGTGACGTCACGCCATGTGCGCGAACGTCAGACAAACAATTAGCAAAAATATCGGCGCAGCAAGAAAATAGAGCGAAACTGTCACTACGTAAGTCCCGACCGAGTACGACAATCACTACTTTAGTGTCCTCAAAGAAGAATGGTATAGAAACACAATTAACTATATATACTTCCCTTTATTTTATTCAGTGAGACTGATGTAAACACATAATACCTGTCAGAATTAAATGTAAGCCAATTGACCCCTCTGTACAGGGCACTTAACCACGCCTCCTGAAGTGACGTCATGACACGTGCGCGAACGTCAGACAAACAATTAGCAAAAATATCAGCGCAGCAAGAAAAGAATAGAGCGAAACTGTCCGATTTACCGGCTGATTTCTCACTCGCATTCTTAGCTAACAGTGAAATATCGTTGAAAAGCAGACAGCAGGGCTTCAAGTATTTCAGCGAGCGGTATTTCAATGGTATTTACATGCATATCGACGGAGAAATCATTCATATTAGCGCGAGATCTTTCCGGAGTCAGAGGAAGACCGAGAAGCCACATAATATAATATATTATAACCCAAAGACGAATTCGTCATTGACAGTTTCCTATTTTCGTGTTACATATCACACTTGTATGCAGAATCTGTATGTGTATCTGTATAGCCGTTTGTGAACCGCCGTATGAAGGAAAAGAAGGCGAGTTGTTTCTCTCGTTTTCTTTGTGTAACGTCACGCGCTCCCCTCAATAATTATTCTTGAAATAGTGCCAAACCTACGTAAGTCCCGACCAAGTACGACAATCACTACTTTAGTGTCCTCAAACATCCTCCTTCAGTCTTGGTGTCTCGGTGCACGTCGAAGGCTTTTAGGACTGCTAGTCCGGTTTAGCTTAGCTCACCGCCGAACAGAGACACGTTTGTGCAGTCAGATCATCACAAAATATCGCTCAACACAGATCAAGTGTGTCAATCATTCACACGTAGCTATATTATGCAAGCGAAGAACTGCTAATTAATTTATATGAGACATGTATTGAAAATCAAATATAGGGCATACCTTCGTGCAAACATAGTCCGGTTCACCGTAGCTCTGTAGCCGCCAAACACACGTTTGTGCAGTCAGATCATCGCAAAATATTGCTCAACACAGATCAAGTGTGTCAATCATTAACACATAGCTATATTATGCAAGCGAAGAACTGCTAATTCATTTATATGAGACGTGTATTGAAAATCAAATATAGGGCTTACCTTCGTGCAAACATAGTCCGGTTTACCGTAGCTCTGTAGCCGCCGAACAGACATGTTTGTGCAGTCAGATCATCGCAAAATATCGCTCAACACAGATCTAGTGTGTCAATCATTCACACGTAGCTATGTTATGCAAGCGAAGAACTGCTAATTCATTTATATGAGACATGTATTGAAAATCAAATATAGGGCTTACCTTCGTGCAAACATATCTGTTCCGGTTGATGGATTCAGTTGATCATGCAGTCTTCCACAAAGTTTGAGCCATCAAAGACATTTTTCGTACTCGGTCTTCTGTTCCGGTTGATTTTAGATGGATTCAGTTGATGATGCTGTCTTCCACAAAGTTTGATCCATCAAAGACATTTTTCGTACTGGGTCTTCAGTTTTGGAAAGTGTACGAATTGAACTCCACCAACTAGCCTTTCAGGATACCTGTCGTCACTATTACAAAGTCCGTGACTACACTTCTTAACCATATCTATTGTTAAAGAACCCAAATACGCGATAAAAGGCTAACAAAAGCTTTCCTGGACCATGCAATGTTGTCTGAGGGAACGGCGAGTGCAAAAAAGGGGCATGGTTTATGCAGATCTCTGGCCTCTGATTGGTCAGCGGCGCGTATGACGCAATTTCTCCGGAGGGGTCAATTATGTGTCCACATAAGAAGGGAGCATTGTCTAAAATACAGTGGACCATATAAAAACCTGCCATACCACACTGTTACTTTATACTATTCTCACCTCCTGAAAAGCTTTAACAAGTTCTTCCTTGGTTATTAATTTAACCGTTGAGTTGAATGAATGCTGTCCTGTAATGTGCAAGCTCTTCAGACAGGAAATGTGGTCCATGACGTCCATGTACAACTGACACTGGAATCATCTTTCCTGCAATGGAGTACTCATCCTCCATGACAGCTGTAAGTTAATTTATACAACAAAATTAAAACATGCAAATAAATTATGTACTGAAAGATATTCAGAGGAAAAGACACACACATGAAACTCCATCTGGTCTATCAAAAATGGTTGCTACATTAGCAGAGTTAAAAGCTCTTGTTTTGGACCACCCGTGTCAACTCCCTCCTCAGCAACACCAGCATCATCAGTAAATCTGACCATCATGTCACAGGTTTCAGAGTATAGAGTATGCTTTAAACCTCTGACTGCTACATACCAAAAATCAGCTCTTCAGACATGGAACCTGCTGACTCTTGTGTAGTCAATAATAGATCACAAGTTTGCCACAACGTCCTGCTGTGTCATGGTTGTCTCCTCACTCCAAAGATGATTGTGATTGGTGTACATTCCAGACAGTCCAGAATTTACTAGCTTTATAAAAAGTAAACTAAATGCCAAATATATCATGAAGTAAAACCAAACAACAGGAATATTCTCATTTCACTCTGCTGGATTCTGCACATTGACTACATGGTGAGTGTGGTAACGAAGTGAAGAAATGGGTCCAAGCAGCTTGGAACAGCTGGTGGAAGGTGTCTGGTCTGTTATGTGACAGATCAGTCTCTGCTAGGATGAAGGGCAAAGTTTATAAAACAGTGGTGGGGCTGGCGATGAAGTACGGATTAGAGAATGTGGCACTGAAGAAACAACATGAAGCAGAGGTGAAGGGGGCAGAAATGAAGATGCTGAGGTTCTCGCTTGGTGTAAACAGGTTGGATAGGATTAGCAATGAGCTCATTAGAGGGACAGCCAAAGTTGGATGTTTTGGAGACAAGGTAAGAGAGAGCAGACTACAATGGTTTGGACATGTTCAGAGGTGAGAGAGTGAGTATATTGGTAGGAGGTTGCTGAGGATGGAGCTGCCAGGCAAAAGAGCGAGAGGATGACCAAAGAAAAGGTTGATGGATGTTGTGAGGGAGGACATGAGGACAGTGGGTGTTAGAGAGGAGGATGCACGAGTTAGGCTTAGATGCAAAAAGATGATATGCTGTGGCAACCCTTAACGGGACAAGCTGAATAATAAGAACAAGAATAAGATCCTCCACACTTTCTACATATCTTTACGGCGGTCTTTGGGCTATCAATATGCATACAAGCACCCCCAGTGAAACTATCCTTTCCATGTTTGTGGTGGATAACGTGAACCTCGTGGCTGTCACTAGCCATAGACTTTAGCTGAACTTTTGCTAACTCGTGGGAGCGGGCTATGCCGATCACTTTTTTCCAGCGTGAGAGCCGACCCCTGGCTGTGTAACTTTTCCTGCACTCTCGGTGAGTTGGTAGCGAAAACTATGCGGTCTCTGACCATGTCATCGCTGTTTGTCTAGTTACAGTCTTTAACCAACAGCTTGAGTTCTGTCACAAAATGCTCATGACTCACAATTACCTTGCGCCTTCTCGTGAAAATTATATCTAGCAAATATGGGGTTTATTTTCAGAGTGAGGTAATCAGAGAATTTTTCGTAATAAGTTTTTATCAAGTTATCTTCATCTGTGGTCAGTGTCCATGTATTGCCGACATCCCGTCCTTTATCTCTGATCCACAGCAGGAGGAACAGCACTTTTCCTTTTCATCTGTTTTTAAGCGGTCCTATAAACATGAATTTGGCGTGTTGCTTGAATCTCCGCCAAGCATCTGGTAAATTGGATGAGTCCCAGTCCTTCCTCGGGCTTGGAGCACCGAACATACGCCTCCATCATGGTCAATTCATCGTCCTCTCCGTTCACCCCCCCCCCCACCGAGTTAGTTTTTTTTTCCCTCCCCGTCACTCTGACACCAAGTTCTGATCTTGCTGCCGTGTTATTGAATAACATAGACATGAGTCCAACTGTATTTTTTAACGTGGGTGATATTTATTTTGCTTTTCCCCCCGACAATCTCTCTAGCTCACTTACTTATCGTCCTGTCTCGTCACACCCCGCTGACATCAACACAATCACAATTACACCACATTTGCTATATACGAGAAGTACTATAGTTCATTCTAATAATAACGAGACAATACATTCACTCAAGTTTCACATGTGGCTTCTTTCTTTTTTCCTCACTCACCTCTGGTTACAGTGGACTTTCAAGATAAAAGATGAAACGGTAACCGTAGCCAAAACATTACAGTATACACTTATCGCTTCCTAGCCATGATATGTACACATGCTGGCGTCCAAAATAGGGTTGTAAACAAAAAAGACGTGGTCGGCATGACATAAATGAAACGTATCAGGAAATAAAGTCAGCTCCTGCTCATGCAGCTGTTGGGCTGCAACAGGCTCAGGTGTCCAAAATAATTTAATTGGAAAACAATTGGAAAACTACTCTGGGGTCTATTCTGGTGGGCTTTTTTTTAGACTTGATTTATGAGTTGAAAACTATGGAATAAGTAGCTATGTTCATACTATTAACCATTAAGTCCGTTTAAGGTATTTTGTTACCAGTGTAAATTCTCAACATTTGGCAGCAGGATTAGAAAATATATTTTGTACAACAAAAGGATACAAGAATGTGGATTTTTGTAGGTAAAAAACATGGGAATTACATTTGTTTAAACATTTCAATTCTGCTTTTGATCACTGCTCTATCACTGCAATTCTCACCAGTACATTTGTGTTTCTGAGCCTGACACTGGTAAGAGAATTTGTGACCACAAACTGAGCAGGTAAAAGGTTTCTCACCTGAGTGTGTTTTACCATGTCCATTTAATTCTGTCTTTTGAGTGAATTTTCTACCAAAAAACAGTGCAGGAAAAAGGTTTCTCACCGGTGTGTGTTCTTGTGTGCACGTTTAGGTTTCCCTTCTCAGTGAATCGTTGACCACAAACTGTGCAGAAAAAAGGTTTCTCACCAGTGTGGATTCTTGTGTGCCTTTTTAAACTTCCCTTTTGTGAGAATCTTTGACCACAAACTGAGCAGGAAAAAGGTTTTTCACCAGTGTGGGTTCTTGTGTGTTTTTTTAAGCTTGCATTCACAGAGAATCTCTGACCACAAACTAAGCAGGAAAAAGGTTTCTCGCCAGTGTGTGTTCTTGTGTGTGCTTTTAAATTAGTCTTTTGAGGGATTTTTTACCACAAACTGTACAGGAAAAGAGTTTCTCACCAGTGTGTGTTCTTGTGTGTCTTTTTAAGTTTACCTTCAGGGAGAATCTTTGCCCACAAACTGAGCAGGAAAAAGGTTTCTCACCAGTGTGGGTTCTTGTGTGTAATTTTAAGCCTTCTTTAATGGTGAATCTTCGACCACAAAGTGTGCAATAAAAAGGTTTTTCTCCACTGTGCGTGCTCACATGTCGTTTCAAAATGCTCTTATTACCAAATGTTTTCCCACATTGAGAACATTTCCATCGTTTGTTGTCAGTGTTACTTGTCATATCACCTTCGTGCTGTTTATCAACAGTGTAAAGGAGAGTGTGATCTCATGTCCACTGTTGTGTCTGATATTGAAGCTAAGAGGGCATCTGCTCGTGATCCTCCACAGAGGTCTCCATTCACTTCTGTTGTCATATGCTGACTTGCACAGGTACTTCGAGGCTCCACCCCTCTGAACTCCTCAGTTTGACCATCTTCAATTTTCAAAGGGAGACCAGTTGATGGAATCAAGGTGACATCGTCCTCCTCTTCCTGTTTGATTTGGGTGCGTGCTTCTTCCTTCTCTTCCTTCATTAAAATGGGCTTATCAGTCTTTTTAAAGTTGTAGATCTCTGCATTCTCTACTTCCTCTTTAATGTGATGGGGCTTCGTCTTCTGCCACTCAGAACCAAGATCTTCAGAGATGTCTGCAAACCAAGAACATGAAGAGACTGGTAAATCTTTTCTAATGATATTACTTTAATGTGTACAGGTGTTATGGTTTAGATTCTACATTTAAGGTTACTGCAAAAGGCAGATGCATTTGATACAGTGCTGTGCAAAGGTATTTGACCCTGTCTTTTTTTTTATTTTTTTGCTTATGCACACACACACACACACACACACACACACACACACATACACATACACATACAGATTCATACCTAAGGGACCAAAAAAAAATCAAAACCTAACACTCTGTAAAAAAAGTAATTACCCACAGTAATAACTAAAATCAGGCATTTGCCATGATTGGTGATGAATCTTACACATCACTCCCACTCTTCTTTGCAGAATTGTTTCAACTCCTCCATATTGGAGGCAATGTTTGACCAAATTTTTCATCGGACACAGACAAGACCCCTGAGCAAACAGAGGACCACTGTGAGCAATATCAGAAGTGCTCGCTGTGGCCACACACCAGTATCACACATCATCATAGAAAGTTTCATGGTTTATTAAAATAATCAAATTACAACAGCAATTTCCATTATTTTACTCTTAATATAACTCATTTGGCCAACTTACACAGTTTTATAGCTGATATCATTTTCCTCCCTGAATTTGATATATATGACTAGCATTTTGTGTCCTCTTATGTCTGTGGTCCCCTCTACTATTAGGGTATTACAGGGAGCATTTCGAATCTTACGCATAGTTTCATTCTGCAGCAATTTCATTGATTAAATTCACAAATTCAAGGGACAATTTTTGCTTCGCCAGCTTTCTGGTATTCTCACATACAGTGAAGAAAATAAGTATTTGTACACCCTGCTATATTGCAAGTTCTCCAACTTAGAAATCATGGAGGGGTCTGAAATTTTCATCGTAGGTGCATGTACACTGTGAGAGAGATAATCTAAAAAGAAAAATCCAGAAATTACAATGTATGATTTTTTTCACGATTTATTTGATACAGCTTCAAATAAGTATTTCAACACTGAGAAAACCAATGTTAACATTTGGTACAGTAGCCTTTGTTTGCAATTACAGAGGACAAACGTTTCCTGGAGTTGTTCACCAGGTTTCCACACAATGCAGACTTCTCCACATATATCTTCTCTAGATCAGACAGGTTTCTGGGCTGTCGCTGAGAAACATGGCGTTTCAGCTCCCTCCAAAGATTTTCTATTGGGTTTAGGTCTAGAGACCGGTTAGACCATGCCAGAACATTGATATGCTTCTTATGGAGCCACTCCTTGGTTTTCCTGGGTGTGTGCTTTGGTTCATTGTCATGTTGAAAGACCCAGCCACGACCCATCTTCAATGCCCTGACTGAGGGAAAGAGGTTGTTCCCCAAAATTTCACAATACATGGCCGAGGTCATCCTCTCCTTAATACTGTGCAGTCGTCCTGTCTCATGTGCAGAAAAACACCCCCAAAGCATGACGCTACCACCCCCATGCTTCACAGTAAGGATGGTATTCTTGGGATGGAACTCATCATTCGTCTTCCTCCAAACACAGTTAGTAGAATTATGACCAAAAGGTTCCATTTTAGTATCATTTGACCACAAAACTTTCTCCCATGACGCCTCTGTATCATCAAAATTGTCATTGGCAAACTTAAGAGTGGCTTTGACATGTGCTGGTATAAGCAGGGGAACCTTCTGTGTCATGCATGATTTCAAACTATGACATCTTAGTAAATTACCAACAGTCACCTTAGAAACGGTCGTCCCATCTCTTTTCAGGTCATTGACCAAGTCCTGTTGTATAGTCCTGGAGAGATTCCTTACCTTTCTAAGGATCATTGAGACCCCACGAGGTGATATCTTGCATGGGACTCGACTCAGATTGAGATTGACCATCATGTTTAGCTTCTTCCATTTTCTAATGATTGCTCCAACAGTGGACCTTTTTTCACCAAGCTGCTTGGCAAATTCTCCGTAGCTCTTTCCAGCTGTGTGGAGTTGTACAATTTCGTCTGTGGTGTCTTTAGACAGCTCTTTGTTCTTGGCCATGTTACAAGTTTGAGTCTTACTGATTGTATGGTGTGGACAGGTGTTTTTATGCACACAAATAAATCTTTCAAAAATCATATATCGTGATTTCTGGATTTTTCTTTTTAGATTATCTCTCACAGTGGAGATGCAAATACGATGAAAATTTCAGAACCCTCCATGATTTCTCAGGGCGAGAACATGCAATATATATAGTGTTCAAATACTTATTTTCTTCACTGTACTTTGCCATGTGATCCTGGATTTGTTGAACTGACAGCATTTTTCTTTTCTTTTCGGCTTGTCCCATTAGGGGTCGCCACAGCGTGTCATCTTAGATGAACGCATATTTGTTTGTCACAGTTTTACACCGGATGCCCTTTCCTTCCTCTGCATTTACCCGGGGAGAGAAGCTTACAGCACCTGGTATTCCCAGGCGGTCTCCCATCCAAGTACTAACCAGGGCCAAACCTCCTTAGCTTCTGAGATCTGACGAAATCGGGTGTTCTCAGGGTAGCATGGCCGTAAACATTGAACTGACAGCATGCACTCATTTTCATGGCAAGTAAAAGATTGTCAATGAGAACTTTAACTTGTTCAGGGTCAAATTTGTGTGTGTGTGAGTGTGTGTATGTATACACACTATTTTCTGGATGGTTAGGGGTAATAACAATACTACTGGCTAATGGGCCCCCATACATGAGCCGCGCCAGCTTACCCATACACTGCCATGAATATATACCAAACGTGACGGATATTTTGAACTTAATAGATCTCACACACACACACACACACACACACACACACACACACACACACACACACACTTTGTTTTACTGAAACAAAGAGCAAAATGGATCAAATACGACAGGAAAGTCATTGTTTTGGTTCGTCTTCCGGTTCACTGAATCTACTGAAGTCCTTGTCTTCACTTTCAGAATTTAAGAGCTTTGGAATTTCTCCGTCAACCAGCATTTCAGTGTGTCCGTCGTCCTCATCATTTTCATCTCAAGGCACAGTTACCGCTGAAGTTGTTCTCCATTGTAGCAGTCCAGCCTTTCGAAAAATCCGTTGATGATTGATACCTTCACACTGGTCTGCATTTAAAATTTCCCGGCATACCTCAGAGGACCATATTTGCATACATCCGGTTTTAGTAAAAGACTTTTGGCGCTGCTCGTCCAAGCCACTTCAACTTGGCATGCTGCTTTAAAAACACTGTTCACACTGATGTCCTGTGGCTTCAAATATTTAGTTCTACCACCTAGAATCACAGCAGGAATTAAGTTTGATCGCTTGATGTTAATGTTAACTTTCACAACTATGCCTTTTGTGAGTTTTTATTTTGGCAGAGTGGTATGCTTAAAAATAACCATTGGTGGAAGCTTTTGTCTGGAAGCGGTGTAGTTCAAAACACACGAATTGTGTTTTCTCGTGGCCAGTTAATTTCCCCATAGTGAATGCTGCCCCAGTCCTGTTCAAAGTTTGGGTTAGAGGCAGTCTCGAACTTGAACGGCACTTCATGGATATTTCTGTCTGGTTCGATGGAATCCTCAGCTATTTTTGTTGGAACGAATTTATGGAAGTTTGCAACTTTTTCTTCCTAGTCAGGAGGAAGTAGTTAACTTACAGTCGTCCACGCCCTGATGGACCAACCTTTTCATCTCATGAAACGAAAACACCATAAGAGTCCACATTGAAAAACTTCATCACACATTTTGCTGGTGATTTCCTTAGCTTTCAGTCTGATCTGGATGATGGACACACCTTGGCCATCTGGTCTCTGTGTTTACCAAGTCCTCAAAAACGTTTCAAGTTTGAGCGATCTGCTCTTATGTCTATGTTGTTTTTCGCCACACCATTCGTACCTCAAGCTACAATGCCTCCCCATTGATTTGTTGATGCCAAGCAGCCAGATTTCCCTCCTGGATGGACAGATCGATGGCTTTCAACTTACAGTGCCTTGTCAAAGTATTCGGTCCCCTTGAACTTTTCCCCACATTTCAGGCTTCAAACATAAAGATATAAAATTGAAATTTTTAGTAAAGAATCAATAACAAGTAGGACACAATTGTGAAGGGAAACAAAATTTATTGGATGTTTTAAACTTTTTTTTAACAAATACAAACCTGAAAAGTGGGTTAGGGTCTGTCTATCAGTTTTGCACATCGAGAGAGAAATTCTTGCCCATGTGAGGTTGGATTGAGAGCTTTTGTGAACAGCAGTCTTCAGCTCTACCCGCAGATTCTCGATTGGATTCAGGTATGGAAAAACTGGCTTTAAACTTCTCCACAACAGTATCTCAGACCTGCCTGGGGTGTTCATTGGGCTTCATGATGCTCTCTGCACTTTAAACACAACCCAGAGACTATCACAGTGCAGGTGCGTTTATACGGATACATGATTACACACGGGTCGATTCTATTTATCATCATCAGTCAACATTGGCTGATTCAGAGATCCTCACTGAACTTCTGAAGTGAGTTTGCTGCACTGAAAGTAAATGGGCTGAATAATACTGGATGCTCTAATTTTCAGGTTTTCATTTGTTAAAAAAAAACTTAAATATCCCAATCAGTTTCAGTCCACTTCACCTTTGTGTTCCACTTGCTTTTGATTCTTGACAAAAAAATACTTTATATCTTTGTTTGAACCCTGAAATGTGGCAAAAGGTTGAAAGTTCAAGGGGGTTGAATACTTTCACAGGGCAGTGTAAGTTGAAAGCCATCGATCTGTCCATCCAGGAGGGAAATCTGGCTGCTTGGCATTAACAAATCGATGGTGAGGCATTGCAGCTTGAGGCACTAATGCTGTGGCGAAAAACAACAAAGGCTGACCCAGAAACACAACTCGCGCGACCCGACCAGGTGACCCATGACATGCTTTGTTATTCTGTATAACGCCGCCTCTGTACGGTTTTTTTTTTCTTCCTATTGAGGAATATCAACCCCCAATCATGGCAAGGCAAGTGAAGTAGTAAGGTTGCTGGTGCTGGGGAAAAAAAAGGAAAGTTGTACGTAAAACTGTCAACTAAGAAAGAATTGACAGCCAAATATGAATCTGGTTTGTGTGTTTCTGAGCTATCAAATGAGTATTGCATGGCAAAATCAATGATAAGCACCATTATGAAACATAAGGATGCCCTTAAAGCAAGTGATGTTGCTAAAAGAGCAACCGTATTGAGCAAGCAGAGGCCACAGATCTTGGAGAAAGTTGAAAGGTTGCTTGCAATTTTCATAAATGAACAACAGTTAGGTGGGGATTGTTTCAAAGATTAAGTTAACTCGAGTTACGAGTTGTTTCTGTATGCTACTTTTTGTAAAAATGAAAAAAAAATGTGCTTTTCTCCCCTCATTATTGCTTTTTTAAAGTTATTCTGCACTTTTGTTAATTTAAAATAAATAAATAAATTGAAAAAAAATTTTACAAGGCTAGGGGCCGAGCCACTTAGCCAAAACAATGTTTTGCACAAAACTCATTATATGCTTGCTGGGGGAGCGTGCCTTTAGTGTCCTCTCCGATCCCCAAACTTCCCCATGAAACCTCCGCATTTAAAAGTCCACCTCCACTCCAGATGAAACTGTGTGAGGTCATTAGCTGCATAAAGACACCAGACCACCCCATACAATCAGTAAGACTCAAACTTGTAACATGGCTAAGACCAAAGAGCCGTCCAAAGACAGAGACGAAATTGTAGAACTCCACACGATTGGAAAGGGGTATGGAGAAATTACCAAGCAGCTTGGTAAAAAAAGGTCCACTGTTGGAGCAATCATTAGAAAAGGGAAGAAGCTAAACATGACGGGCAATCTCAATCAGAGTGGAGCCCCATGCAAAATATCACCTCGTGGAGTCTCAATGATCCTTTGAAATGTTGCGGA
Organism: Syngnathoides biaculeatus; assembly: GCF_019802595.1. Classification (NCBI taxonomy): domain Eukaryota; kingdom Metazoa; phylum Chordata; class Actinopteri; order Syngnathiformes; family Syngnathidae; genus Syngnathoides; species Syngnathoides biaculeatus. Next base: position 4,411,665 of record NC_084659.1, on the reverse strand, counting down.
ATCAGCCCAGGACAACAAGACTTGGTCAATGACCTGAAAACAGCTGGGACCACCGTCTCCAAGGTGACTGGTGGTAACACACTGGGTGGTAGCATCATGCTTTGGGGGAGTTTTTCTGCACATGGGACAGACTGCACTGTATTAAGGAGAGGATGACCGTGGCCATGTATTGTGAGATTTTGGGGAACAACCTCTTTCCCTCAGTCACAGCATTGAAGATGGGTTGTGGCTGGGTCTTTCAACATGACAATGCACACTGCCAGGCAAACCAAGGAGTGGCTCCGTAAGAAGCATATCAGGGTTCAGGCGTGGGTTAGCCAGTTTCCAGACCTAAATCCAATAGAAAATCTTTGGAGGGAGCTGAAACTCTGTTTGTCAACGACAGCCCAGAAGGCTGTCTGATCTTGAGGAGATCTGTATGGAGGAGTGGGCCAAAATCCTTCCTGCGGTGTGTTGCAGGAAGAAATCCAGGATATCCTGGACACACTGAGGAGAGCTGAAAACCTTTGGAAAAAAACGTAATGGGAAAGAACATGCAAGATCATGCTTCTTTAAAGATCAATTCAGATTTGCAAAGAGTCTCTTTGCAAAGGAGAAAAGCAGAAGTCTCTCTGTGACAAAAGCCATCCTGGAAGAACACCTGAAAAATTCCTGCGCAGATGACCGCTGTCATGAAGAAGTTGTGCTGTTGATACGCCACCAATCGATCCACCAGAACAGGAGCTGGACGATAGTCCACCCAGGTGGGGTGAGGTAATCCATATTCTGCGTAGAGCAAGTGCTGCATCAGCTCCTGGTCCCAATGGAGTTCCACACAGGCTCTACAAAAACACACCAGATGTCTTGTGATTCCTCTGGAGGCTCATGAGGGTCGTATGGCAGAAGAGGGAGATGCCAACTGCCTGGCGTAGAACTGGAGGAATTCTTATCCCAAAGGAGAAGGACTCATCAGAGGTTGGGCACTTCCGACAGATCAGCCTCCTAAATGTTGAAGGGAAAAAAAATTCAGCGTGCTTGCTCAGAGGCTAGCAGAATACCTGCGAGGTTACAACCAATTGACACGCCAATCCAGAAAACAGGAGTACCTGGCTTCTCCAGATGCCTAGAACACACTAACGTGATCTGGCATCAGATCCAATTTGTCAAAAAAAGAGGGCAGAGATCTTCATGTGGTGTTCCTGGACCTAGCAAACGCCTTTGGCTCAGTCCCTCATTATCTTCTGTGGACAGGGCTTGACTATTTCAAGGTCCCAGCGGCGCTTACAACCTTGGTTAGAGCCTACTTCAAGGATATCCAGCTCTGTGTTACAACAGCAGGGTACACCACTGTATGGCAGTACCTGGAAGTGGGAATCATGACTGGGTGTACCATCTCCCCGCTGCTATTCACACTGGCCATCCTCCGAGCCTCTCACTGGGTGGTTGCTGGGCAACGAATAAGACCCGGGGTGAGGCTGCCTCCATCCTACATGGATGACCTCACCACACTTACCACAACTAAGGCCTGCACTGGACGACTGTTAAAAAAGCACCAGGAAAACATCGAGCTGGCTATCATGAAGATCAACCCAGAAGGAAGAAAAAAAAATATCCAGAAGCATCTCCATCAATGGAAAACTGTCAAACCATCGCTTTCACATTGGTGAGGAACCAATTCCAACTATTTCACAGAAGCCTGTGAAGAGCTTAGGCTAGTGGTATGATGTCTGTCTTAAGGACAAAGAGGAAGTAGAGCAGCTCAGAAAGGAGGTGGCTAATGGCCTGGAAAGAATTGTCAGAACCCTGCTTCCTGGGAAGTTGAAGCTCTGCTGCTTGCAGTACGGGTTACTTCCTCAACTCCTTTGGCCACACACCCTCTATGAGATCCCACTCTTAAACGTAAAAAAGCTGGAGAGACCGATCAGCCCATTTGTGGGGTAGTGGCTTGGCCTTCCCAGGTGCCCCAGCGGCATTGGGCTCTACGGTAAAGGGATGCTACACCAGCCTATTTCCTGGCAGAGGAGTGCAAGTGCGCCAAAGTAACACTGGAAATGATGCTACTGGATTCCAGCGATCCTGTTATGCCAAAGAAGTGGAAAGGAATGTTGTTTGTCGTTGATTGGGGAATCGGATGTCGATTGGTGTGACTGAGTACTCAATGAATGATTGGTGCTGTCTCAGTCCTAGACAGAGAGTGGTCTCTCCTCAGCGCACATTGTGGACTGAAGAGAACACCGCGTTGTGAATTCATTTCTCTTCACTTTGCTCATTCCGCAGAGGAGCGCTACACAGGAGGGGAGAAGTGGCCTGGGGCTCAGGGCCATTAGACAAGAATGGAGCAAGGCCAATACTGCTGAGCAGCACAAGCTGGTTGTCCAGGAGGTACGTCGAGAAGAGGAAGCACAAAGGTGCACCCAAGCTGTTTCGTAGGCCAAGCAAGGGCAGTGGTTGGCCTGGGAAGGTGTGAAGGCAAGTAAGATCACCTGGAAAGAGCTTTGGGAGATGGAGGCAATCAGGGTCAGCTTTACCATCACAGCTGTATATAACATCTTGCCTTCTCCCCCGAACCTAAACTAGTGGTATGGGCCAGCTAGAGGCTGGGGATAAAGAGGAAAGACCGCAAATAGGCCTTCAGGAGAATGGATGGCACTTTGGGGGTGAACCTGAGATGCTGGGATTAACTGCTGAACCCTCTTGAGAGTGTCGTGGGCCTATCAGCGAAACACATGATGATGGAAGGAATCCCACTTGATAACCCGCAGGGTGCAGTCACTTATTTGAACATCCCACAGAGCTTCATCGGAGCCGAAATATGCAAAGAGGGATATTAACATCTAGTCCTACATAATACATCTTAGAGAAGATCTGTGTGGAGGAGTGGGTCAAAATCCCTCCAGAAGTTTGTGTAAACGTGGTGAACAACTACAGGAAACGTTTGACCTCTGGAATTGGAAACAAAGGCTACTCTACCAAATACCAATTGGTTTTCTCAGGTGCTCAAATACTTATTTGCAGCTGTATCACACAAATAGTTAAAAAAAAATCATACATTGTGATCTCTGAATTTTTCTTTTTCGATTATCTCTCTCACAGTGGACGTGCACCGAGGATGAAATTTTCAGACACCTCTATGATTTCTAAGGGGGAGAATTTGCAATATCGCAGGGTGTTCAAATGCTTATTTTCCTCACTGTATACCTAATCTACTTTTGGCTTTATACAGTCATCAATGAACAAAAAATAACATTTGTGACATATTCATCTGTATCCTTAATCATCTTTACTTGCTGCACATCCTTCCCATCTCTATCCCTCTGTCGCGCCAACCTTTCGAGCTCCTTTTCTCCTTCTTTCGTAACCAACCTGGAGAACATGTTGTCGCATGCCTCTTGTTTAGCCTTTGCCACCTCTACCTTTGCCCTACGACGCATCTCAATGTATTCTTTACGACTCTTCTCAGTCCTCTCCATGTCCCACTCCTTCTTCGCTAATTTCTTACCTTGGATGACTTCTTGTATTTTGGGGTTCCAACCACCAAGTCTCCTTCTCCCCTTTCTGACCAGAACACACCCCAAGTACTCTCTGAATACCTTGGCAGTAGTATTCCAGTCTTCTGGGAGCTCTTCCTGTCCATCTGGAACCTCTCGCACCTCTTTCTGGAAGCCCACACAACATTCTTCCTTTCTCAACTTCCAGCACCTGATTCTCTGCTCTACCTTTGTCTTCTTAGTCTTCCTACCCATGACCAGAGTCATCCTATGCTGTCGAGCTACACTCTCCCCCACCACAACCTTATAGGCAGTAACCTCCTTAGATTACACCGTCAAAATAAAATCCACCTGTGTGCTTCTACCTCTGCTCTCGTAGGTCACTATGTTCCACTCTCTTCTGGAAATAAGTGTTCACCACTGCCAATTCCATCCTTTTTGCGAAGTCCACCACCATCTGCCCCTCAAAGTTCCTTCGCTGAATGCCGTACTTACCCATCACTTCTTCATCGTCTCTCTCTCTCTCTCTCTCTCTCCTCTCTCTCTCTCTCTCTCTCTCTCTCGACTACTACGTTTAGTTCAGAGGTGAGAGAGTGAGTATATTGGTCGAAGGGTGCTGAGGATGGAGCTGCCAGGCAAAAGAGCGAGAGGAAAACCAAAGAAAAGGTTGATGGATGTTGTGAGGGAGGACATTCGGACAGTGGGTGTTCGAGAGGAGGATGCAAGAGATGGGCTTAAATGGAAAAAGATGACACGCTGTGGTGACTCTTAAGAGAACAAGCCAAAAGAAAAAGAAGACTGAACAGTTTCAGATATGAAACATATCAAATTGCCCTTCCATAGCAACAGTTGCTCAGGAATTGGTTTTTCGTAGAAACCATATATACACCTTATAATATCTACTTATTCTCTTTGATTTCCATTGATCATGGCCATGAACAAAATAATGGCAATAACAAATGAAAGGGGATGGAGGAATTATTGGCTTGACACGAGATTCAGATGCACTCTTACGCTGGGCAGTTGCTGGTCCTGAACTTGTTCATGTGACTTCTGTCAGATAGGTTGCCATACCACAAATAGCAATGGAGCAAATTGATAACATTTGGGTGCATGGCTTGGGTTCATGTGTTGAGCTGAGCCCTAGCACCAACTCTCAAATTGAACACCAGATGTCGCCAAACAAAAATATACTTGATTGGGTCACCAGTACGGCAAAGATCTCTCTGATAAACGTAGCCTACACACTTAGCTTCTCATTGCATTGCATACGTATATCAAAGTCAGTAACCTTAAATAAACCTGATTATTTTTCATATCTTTGTATTACATACATATATCGGGGTTAGCAACCTTAAGAACCCAATTATTGTCATATCTTTGAATTCACATCTTATTTCTGATATTAAGACGGTAACAGGATGCAACTCTCAGGTCACACCCAAAGTTTTTCAAGACGGTTGCAGCATCAAGTTACTGAACAGGAAGCCCGTCGCACTTGAATCACCACACAAGATGTCTGCAAGCAGAAATAGATTTCAACTATTTTTCCATTAAACTTTTAGCAGAAAATAAGATGCTTTGAAACAGCTTTGTGAAAAAATATAACCTGTGTATGGCTATCACTCTCAGACAAGGCAACACATGATGAGCAACCAACTAAAACAAGCCTGAGAATGCACGAAAGAATTGTATTTACAAGAATGTTGATACATTTATGCTATTGTTCAAAACTAGGGTGAAACCGACCGCGAGTTGTGGTTATATTTTTTAAATATGCATTCATTAATGAAATGGAGAATGACAAAATTGAGTGAAGCTTAGAAGGGCGTGACAAGTACTACTTACTTACTTACTATTAAATTGGGCTTCGAGCTATTTAGAACTTGATCAACCCTAACAGGCTCACTCAAAAATGTCTATTTTCCATAATTTCTGATGCTTTTAGACGCTTTGGATCTCACTTCATTTATATTGCTTTTTGCTACTTTTATCATTTATCTCATCCTTCTTACCATCAGTTTTATCATTTTAACTATTTTTACTTTTATTGATTTATGTTCAATTAACATTGATTTTTGCCTTAACCTAGCAACCATACCCCGCGTCTGGCGGGGATGAATGTCGAGTAATGAATGTTATCTGAACAAGTTCTATCATTTTAACCATTTTTACTTTAATTGATTTATGTTCAATTAACATTAATTTTTGCCTTAACAGCAACCATACCCTGCGTCTGGAGGGATGACTGTAGAATGAATGTTATCTGAAGAATTTTTATCATTTTAACCATTTTTACTTTTATTGATTTATGTTAAATTAAAATTGATTTTTGCCTTAACATCGCAACCATACCCCACGTCTGGCGGGAATGACAGTCGAGTAATGAATGTTGTCTGAACAATTTTTTTCATCTGATTAAATTCTTAAAATTTCCATCTTCATCTATCTTTGTCATTCTTATATTGAGTTATCTCATTACCATTCTACCTCATTAAAGATCTAACGTCATCGACATTAACATCATTTAGTCGTAAAAATTCCATTTTAATCAGTCACTCATTGATAATCTCCGGTTTAAGATAAAACAAATCCGTCCGATCCTAATAAGGATTGTTAAATTTACTCGGTGCAATCGATTCATAAGAGATGAAGCTGCTGTAAAAGCAGAGCGAACACTTTGTCACCTTGTTACTCGGAAAGGTTACTCGACAAGGCTGATAAGTGGGGGCAGACCGGATTGGCTCTGCAAAACTAAAGCCAGTTAGTACACCTAGGCGAATTCATCTCGACACCGACTTAAGAAGCTCCCGTCCTCCTGCACGCACGGCGTTAAGAATCAACTGGGGTAAAGGGGTAGATTAACCCTTTAACTGGAGAGTTGGTCAGGACATTTCTCCCGATTAGTTCTGCGGATAAGCGAAATCTGACATGTGGCGCCCAACTTGGGGCACGATTGATCGATTTATTGCAAAAAGTGGCCAAAAAGAACCAGAGTGAGTGCTTTTCTAAGTATTGGGCACAGGGCATAAATTGTCATGTAAGACGACCCTGAGCGGGCGCGAAATAAGTCTCTTTGAAGAATACTATTTCTTGGAAAAGAACTCTCAGTTACGGGTAAGGAGTATCCGTAGTGAAGGAGATAGTACTATTTCGTGTCTGAGAAACGGCGACAAAACCCCCCCTTAAAAACTCACACTCTAGAGTGACTGTGAGAGCCCATGTAAGTTAATGGGCTTGATAGTCGACCTGCTGCTTTGGTCGACTGCGAAGCTACTGATAGTGAGCTTGTTGGAGCGAACTGCGAGGCGCGCAGTAGAGGGAGGGGCTGAGTCGAGGGATGGCCAAAGTACGTGGCTAGGAAACAGCAGGGCTTTGAGTCAAACCGTTCGAAAGACAGAACGACTAACTGACCATCAGGACAAAGTAATAGAGGCTATAGTCGGAACACTCGGATTCGGTGACAGTCTTACAAAAGCTGAGTAATGATAAACTATGTGTTAAGCTATTTCGGCTTCCCAAGTTGGGTACGAATACCAGTTATCATTATAGGTTATATTAAGTTTCCATTTTTAGCTCATTTACCATACTCCCTTTTGTCTTGCTGCGGGCTTGCCCCTTGAAGTTTATCGACCTCTTTCTTTGATAGCTGTTAGGTCCAAAGCACGGACTTCTCGCTCAATGTAGACCCAGAGGTCACAGCACCGGGATAGAATGATTGAGACAGAGGCAGAGTTATTTTTTACTAAACTGCAGTTTAGGGAGAGCTTGGAGGACCAGAACATATCCTCCACACCCGTACGTAAGACTCTCTCCGAGCCCCCCCAAAACCACACATTTTATTGAGTTTCACACATAGGGAGGGGGAAAGAGGTTTCACAAGACAAGTAAAGTTGTTATACAGAGACAGTTAATCTTCTCAAGGCCGGGTGTCCTCTGAGTGGACACAGTTCTTCCTGTTACAAAAACCCACAAAAATGCAACTATCATAAATTTGCAGTCACCTTGAGCTCTTAAACTTCCCATAGACAAACAGCACACACACACATCCCTGCACAGCAACAGAGTAATTAAAAAAGATTTATGACACATGAGGAGATACATTTCACAGGCCTCTGTGAAATGTGTAAGCTTATCTTACAATAGCAGATACCCTAACTTCAGTTGCTGAGTTTGACATCCCCATGTCCACATCCAATGTATTTTCTTTTAAGCTTTTTGAACAAATTTTTGAGTTTTTCCCCTTTTTAAATGGATTGTTTTTCGAAAAAATTCTTAGCTGGGAGAAAACAAACGGCAAACCCGGAATTCTTAGGTGAAGATATATCTGACATGGTGATAGGTTTATTCAGCCCACTATTGCAAGAAGAGCCAGGAGAATCAAAGAAAAAGGTGAAACTGAAATGGCAAATGATTCCCCTTTTACGAACAGGAACCTTACCATCCATGCCCAAAGAAACCAAAAAATGTAAAGTTGGAAATGGGATTAACATTATGCCATTATTTCGGAAGTCCGTGGGACATATGTGGGGATGCCCTGGTGATTTTCACAGACAAAAAACTCAGGCCATATGGCAAAGCATTCAGAGATGAACTGAACCATGTGGCAGGAGGAGAATATGTATCAGAAAAAGAACTAGTACTGCAAGTAAGAGGGTCAGACTCGGTAACGGTTGCAACAACCAGCGGGGGAGATACGTCCTACTACATGGTAGTACATGTCCCTGGGGCCAAGTGGACTGCAGAAGTGGATCAAACACAATATTTGGAAGAAATGATAAATAATGGAAATATTAGAAAGCGGCATAGACAAAGCTCTAGAAGGTGGAGCAGCCAGAGTTGTGATGGATGTAAACGGGATAAAAATCAGAAAAAATATCGTGGACAGTGGCGGAAACAGCAGTGGTTGGAGCCTTCAGACTAAGAATGTTAACCCCAGTAACTTTAGCCTCAGGAGTTGAATTCGTGGTCATAATATCTAACAAACAAAGGGAAGAAAGAGTAAGTACAGCAAACGAAGAGCTGCATACTCAATTGCTGCGTGTGTCCCGCTCTGAACTGCAACTTCAACAACAACCCAAGGCTAAACCCAGGATGTTACCACAGCAAACCCAACAACCAGAGACCTACCCTAGGCCGTCGCCCAGGAGAATGTGAGAAGAGACTGAACAGGGAGTGGAACATCAAACTGTAGGAATGGAAATGGAGGATGGGGAACAAGCCGGACCTAGTGGGCTGAGGAGAAGAGCAAGAAGGCCTGGAAGAGGGACGGTAACCTGCAGCCCTTCCACATCTACTCCCAGATCGGTGTGCAGATCCTATCGAGGGTTACCTCCACCAACCCTAATACTTGAACCGAAGGGAGACTTGAGACGATCGCCTTGTGAATCAGGGGAACCAGTTGGATACCCATCAGCACCCGAAGTTGTAAGTGGAAATGGAAGCGGGCAAGAGGAAGGAGACTGGGTGTGCCTACCACCACTGACCGAACAGGACGCTGACGCGAGAGACAAGGATTTGGACTCAGTGACCTCGGAGGCCGTCCCGAAAGACCCTGAAGACCGACCTCCCAATGTCGTTACGAGGCCAACGAACAGAGGAAGGAAAGACCTTCAACCAGTACTCAGCGTCTACAAAGCCTTAGAGAGAATAGCCAGGGATATACAACTGTGATATCTTCAAACTCAAGATGGAAGAAAAACTTTCATACCAGAAGCAGGACAGAAAGTTTATTCCTACCCATTTTCCTGGTTGGAGAAACTGGAGGATAATATAACCTTGGATGTGAAAGCCACCTACCGGGAAGCAGTGAATATTTTGCAAACCCCCACATACAACACACTAGTGGGGCATAAAGACTTTACAAAGAACTTCAGTGAAAGCTTTGTGACAGTAATGTACGACGTTTTACTCAGAAAACTGAAAACAGGCAGTGTATCGCAGAGCACAAATTGAATTGAGGGCCGAAGAGGACTTGGATATGGACGCTGGAGCAATAGCAGGCCCTGGACACCAGCCCACTCAGTATGGGAACCAACTGGGAATAACAACGTTTGGGCCCAACTCCTTGTACCAACCAAGCAGCACAGAAAAGGATATGCAAAATTTTAAAGCTTTAAAGGAGCTAGTTCGGTTAAAATCAGGGACAGAAGTGAGAGTTGGACCAACTAAAGTAACCCCGGGAAACGAGTGGTATAAGCAAGTGGATGTACCAGCAGTGAAGGCCCAACAAATCCAGGACAGCAACTTGTCGCCAGAAGGAAAAAGGAAATTGGCAGAATTAATGGAGGAAGCCTCCGTGGCACATTTCAAGAATGACTGTGGCGACTTGGGACAAAAATACATGCATACCATAGGCGCAGTGCACCCACCGGCGAGACAGTAACCCCTCAACCCGGGAGCTGTGGCTGAAATGGCAATGATAGTAAAAGAACTGTTGGCACTTGGAATAATTCGTGAAGAACCAAATCCAATAACAATCCCATTCAGGCTGTCAAAAAGCCTGAATCCGAAGGAGGGGGTTGGAGGCCAGTCATCAACTTTAAAGCTCTAAACCGCCAGACAGTGGCTAATGGAGCGAGCCTCATAAACCCTCAAGCGTCGCTAAAAACGCTGAAAGTGAAGAAGTACAAGTCATGTATTGATTTGGCGAATTGATTTTTCTCCTTGAGGATTGCCAAAGAATCATAAGGAAAGACGGCGTTCACACACAAAGGAAAATCATATGTTTAGCAGAGATTACCACAAGGATATAAAAATTCCCCTTACGTGTTACAATCAGACATTTTGGAGGAGCAGCCAGTCACATTTTACATCGACGATATGTTCATTGCCAACGATACAGAAGAGGAGCATTTAAACACCTTACAAACTGTGATCCGACGAGTGACAGCAGCAGGGCTGAAACTTAATCTGAAAAAATGCCAACTTGCTAGTTTCCAAGTAGACTACTTGGGGTTCCAAGTGTCAGAAGACCGAGGGCTTTCAGGGGCGTACAGACAGAACATTGAGCAGATCTACGCCCAACGTCCGAAAATGAATTGCAGAAAATCCTCGGACTATGCAACTATGTTCGGAATCATGTTCCTCATTGTCAAAAATATGCAAGACCCCTCTATGCCGTCTACGCAAAAATCCCGGAGAAGGAAAATCCAAAAGCTGGAATTGGTCCGCAAAAGACCAAGAGAACTTAGAAGGATTGAAAGAAGCATTAAGAAACGCGGTACAACTTGAACCAAGAACTTTGGATACGAGATTGATTGCTAAAGTGGAGTGCGACGAAGACGCGGCCATGGTGAGCGTTAGCAACGAAGGCGCTGGCTTAGTGACCTTATGGACTTACACCCTGAGCAGTGTAGAGAAGAAGTTTCCCCAGGAAGAAAGAGAGCTGGCAATTCTGGCTAAGTACTGGGGGACGCTAAAAAGACCTAGCTCAGGGACAAAGGATAAGAGTCGTCACGCAGAGCCAAGTTAATCGCTATCTGCGAAAAGACACCATCGAAAGCACTAAGGCAACTAATGTGAGATGGGGAAGGTGGGAAGATATCCTGCTTGACCCTGATTTGGAAATAGGACCAATAACCACCTCGTCCAAAAAACGAGGCAAACCAGAGACAAAAGCAGAGAGACCATACGAATGGGAACTCTACTCAGATGGTTCAAGGAAAAGTGAAGACCAGACTGCCCACTGGGGTTTCATCCTTAAGCACAATGGGGAGGAAAAGAGCCGTCGCAAAGGTGTGCCGGCAGTGCCCAAGCCGGAGAAGTTACGCCAGTATTGGAAGGACTGTTAGAAGTTATAAGATTACATGTGGGACGTTTAAGAATTATAACAGACAGCCACTACTGTGCGCAAGCTCATAAAGAAGACCTATCCATTTGGGAGGAAAATGGATATGAAGCAGCAAAGGGCAAGTTAGTCGCCCCTGCAGACCTCTGGAAGAAAATAGCCAAATGGAGGTTAAATATGAACATCGATGTTGTCCACCAGAGGGCCCACGTTAAAGAAGGGGTTCATTGGAGAGGAAATGATGAAGTTGATAAATACATCCAAGAGAGAAAACTAATTCTTATAGGAGTAGACAAATGGGACAAAACCCCGGGAGGAAAAGTGGTCCCAGATGACTTTGTGCGTGAGGTTACTACAGCTGTACATGAAGCGCTAGTCCATAGAGGTGCCTTACCCACAAGGAAAGAGTTGGAAAACTGGAACTTTGGATCCCTGAAAAGAAAATCCGAGCTGTTCTAAGGGACTGCGAGCAATGTAACAAATACAATGCAGGACGCCGCGGACAGCGAGTGGATGGATTAACCATCAAGAGCACTGTGCCATGGGCAGTCTGCATGGACGTGGCAGGCCTCATGGGAGTGAACGGCACAAAAGGTGAGAAGTACCTGATTGTGCTGGTGGATTTAATGTCGGGATATGTTGGACTAAAAGCAGTACGGAAAGCAAATGCTAATAGTGTAATCAAGACGCTGGAAGAAGGATGCATGTTGCTGGGAATACCAAAATAGCTGAGAACTGACAATGGAACTCATTTCAAAAACGCTGTAGTAGACAGGTGGTGTCAAAAGTGGGGTATAACGAGAATTTATTCACCCCCCTACACCCCGCAAGCCAACGGCGTTGCTGAAAGAACTATTGGCCTAGCTAAAAACTGGCTAGGAAAAATGCCAACGGAAAAGAATGGAGTGAAAAACTGGTGGAGTTGGTCAAAGACTTAAATTGGAGGAGCAGAACTGAAAGGCTGTCCCCCTCAGAGGAATTGAATCACCGCCCTTTCATTGCTCTGATCGTGGCAGAGTAAGAGAAGACGCAAGCATCAAAAGGAAAAGGTGTCCATTTCAGAGAGGACAGCGAGTGTCCGTTAAGTCACACAGTTCGTCTGACAAACAAGCAGTGAAAGCTAAATAATCCTGACATTGTAGAAGAAGTTTTGGACAGAAACACAGTGCGTCTCAAGGAGAGAAGGATCCAAGGGGTAGAGCAGCTTAAAACAATACCAGTCGATTCAACAAAGAGCCAAGGATTTAAACAAAAATGAGTGCAGAAAAAAAAGGACGATCCACTTTTCATCAAGTTGGCCATGATAAAAGGAGTTGTGATCACACAGAGGACTTGGAATGGATTAATGGCCGGAACAGCATTCAGACTTTTGATGAATACAATGGGAATGAAGAGAAAACGGAGAGGATACTTATCCAAAGTGGTGGAGAAATTAAATTGGCACCGAGCGGACCAGGGATGTGTCGTGTGCGGAAGCTTTGAACAGAGTACCAAGGAAGGACCTGGACCCAATCACGTTTGGAGGACTTGCTTCCTGGCCTTGGAAGGTTTGGGTCCAGCCAAGGTACTCAATGCCTACGTAAGTGAGATATGCAGAACAGAATTTCTACCCAGATTAAGATTTTATGCACAATGGGACTTAGACCCAGGAGAAGAGTTGGAACACCAGAACTGTAAATGTAGATGGGATGGACAAATGCTTTTATATTGTGACCAGTGTTGGAAAAAGGTCATGAAGGGAACATTAAAAAGACCCAGTCAAGCTGAGGGATGGCAAATAACAAACGGATACCCCCATATGCCGATTGCTTCCCATTTTAACCTGCCCACAGGGAATGGAGGGGAACAGAGGAAGAGTTGACATGACACTCCTAGAGATACTAAATGCAAATTGGCCAGCCTGGACTGAAAATAATCGCCGGGTACCATTGATAGCATCATCCGTACCAGTGGAGACCTTAATGCAACCAAGTAAACCCTATAAACCAGGAATGGGAATGTCGTGGGAAACGCTAATTTCCCATATTTTAGCCAGGGGAAACATCCACCTACACGCTTTACCTGAAGCCCCGCACGAGCGAGAGTTGAGGGGAAGTGGCTTGTACATTCATCAAACAATATTAGATGAAACGTCCAAAAAAATGTAGTACAAATACAAAGAAGCTGTGATGCAAATAACTCCTGAGAAGTTTAACAAAATAGCTATGGAACGAACCGGCCCTGGAAGACTCCGTCTGACCTTCCCAGAAGCCACAGAAACGAAACAATGGGTGAAATTCAAAGTTATGATGGCTATGATACCCTATGAGGGAAAATACTCTATCGGGGTGGAATTGACAATGAGTACAATTGAAGAAGATAAGCAATATTGTCAAGCCTACGTCCCCGTAGCAGGCATGAGGATTTTGGCAAGTATGGTAATCGATCTTTCGGTTCCGTTGATTTTTGTCCTGGGAAACGGTGGGAAACGATTTTTCGGTTCCCATTGATAATGCTCATGGGGACCGGTTTTTACATTAACTTCAGAAGAAAGCCTTAGCCATATAACAAAGTTTCCTGTTGTGTTTGCAATCTTTCTTTTCTGGTGGTTAGCTGCATGTACATGCAACTGCCAAGTGCAGATTGAGCACAAAACTTTATAGATTATAGATTACCAAAAACATAAATTTCAATGCCAACTTTTCAGAAATTTTGTCTGGCTTTAACATTTCAATTTGTGTCATTGAAACAGAGAAAAAGCTTGTTTGTTTCTTTGCTTGTATCTCCGGGAGTGCCGCGTCAACTCTCCCTCTGTTCCCCTCCATTCCCTGTGGGCAGGTTAAAATGGGAAGCAATCGGCTTGACGACCACGCAAATTTGGTAACTCTGGCTGATGTGGTGGGTGAAGGAGTCAGAAGCACAAGAAGAAGTAATAGAAATCACTTCAGATAGTGCATGTGAGAACAATGATGAATTACATGATTTAGAGGAACAACTCAAAATCAAAGGGAAAAAAGGCTGTCCATATCCTCATTGGGATGGTATTGGGCACATACAAATTAACAAAGCAAGACATAGGTCATTAGGGGGGTGCCCTAATTATAATAGAAAAGAACCAAAGGATGATGAAAGCCTTAAATTGAGAAAACTAGGAGAGGAAATTGAAAAAAGAAGGAAAGTGTCAGGGGACAAGAAGTGGGAACCCAAAATGTCTTTGTGTTTATGACCATACTGAAGAAACTTTCACTCCAGTCTTACGGGTGAAGGAAGCCAGAGAGAACACCCAACCTCTGGTGAGTGCTGGCCATTCTTTCACACATGACAAACATCCTCTTACGCATTTTGCACAACCCAATCAGGAAAGCACCAGTGTTGAAAGGCCACTAATTTACAGCGAAAGTTATATTTACGCTTAGCAACCGACATGTTTGACCAGCGTTTGAGTGACCCAGATATGAATAACTTGACCTTGCGCATGCGTAGCGCAGAAGCAGAAACCGGTGCTGTTTGTAAACCACACTGACAAAGCTGGGCGTTTTAATCATTAAAAATAAAGGCGTTCATGTAGGTTCGTTTTATACAGATTGTTGTATTTCGTTGAGAACTTGTTTTACATTCCACACATGGGCGAATTTTATTAAAAGTAAGCCCTGAGATCTGGGAAACAGACTTTTGATTCCGTGTTTTCTCAGGCTGGGTAACGACACGTAACGGAACGATCGTTTCCGCGAAATGCTCATGCCTGCCGTAGGAATCCCGGACGACCACGCAAATTTGGTAACTCTGGCCAATGTGGTGGGTGAAGGAGTCAGAAGCACAAGAAGAAGCAATAGAAATCACTTCAGATAGTGCATGCGAGAACAATGATGAATTACACGATTTAGAGGAACAACTCAGAATCAAAGGGAAAAAAGGCTGTCCGTATCCTCATTGTGATGGTATTGGGCACATACAAATTAACAAAACAAGACATAGGTCATTAGGGGGGTGCCCTAATTATAATAGAAAAGAACCAAAGGATGATGAAAGCCTTAAATTGAGAAAACTAGAAGAGGAAATTGAAAAAAGGAGGAAAGAGTCAGTGGACAAGAAGTGGGAACCCAAAAATTCTCGATGGCCGTAGAAACAACAAGTCACGGGAGGGAAAAGCCCCTCCCAAAAGGAGGAGCAACAGGCACTGGATAAAACCAACAGCTTACAATCAAGAGAGGAGAGTGAAAGAGGGAAAGCAGAGAAACAACAAGAAGACATCAAAGAACAGCTGTCTCGCCTGTGGA
Source organism: Syngnathoides biaculeatus (assembly GCF_019802595.1). Lineage (NCBI taxonomy): Eukaryota > Metazoa > Chordata > Actinopteri > Syngnathiformes > Syngnathidae > Syngnathoides > Syngnathoides biaculeatus. Next base: position 4,396,153 of record NC_084659.1, on the reverse strand, counting down.
ATAGACCAAGTAGTGTGCCAACATCCTCCTCAACACAGAATTAAAGATGAAAAAGTAGAACGAATGGCCGAACAAGATAGAGCAATAAATGATCGGCTGGATAAAGTGGAGAGACTGATGCAAGCCCTAAAACAAATATTTGGACTACTATTAGCACAATCGCAAACATTAAAAGAAGACTATGTACAACTAGCAAGGCTTGTTATAGCACTTCAAAACTTTATCCGACGGGCAAGCCCAATACTGGATGGACTTCCAAAATTTGCAGAGAACGTACTGGAACAATTGAATGATTTTGATCAAAAGTTACAAGAAAATATGGACAACAGTTCATGAAGGATCAAATCCCACATTCAATGATTACAAATCTTTACACCTTAATAAGAAGGAATTAAAAAAATTATAAAAAAAATCACTCAGTTAAGCGACTATTGGAAAAGAAATCTCGGAAGACACGCAGACTGATTATTGGAGATATTCGGAGCCTCAACGGGGTGAGCAAAAGTGAAACTCACGTACTGCAAAAACTAAGATTTGAATAAAACGGAGGAATGAATCCAAAATTTGGAACTTAGAGTTAACCTTGGGTTGGAGCTAAGAAGATTGGATTGTACTGGAGGGACTCTATCTGGATATTGCAGCCCATGCCAAGGGCAACTTCTTCTTCTCTGAAGTATGGCAGTGGGAGAGCTTTGCCGCACTGGCGAAATCAAGGGACCTAGTACGTAAAATTCAGGCACTGTTATCCTTCCCTATCAAAATATTTTGGCCAGATGGTCGTTGTAGAGGTATGATACATCCATTGCTATGCATGGTGTGGCGACTGGATGACGGTACTTACTGCCAAACTTTCAATATGAATTGCGGCGTTTGCGTCGCAGTTAGTCCCATCTTGCGTCAGGAGGAGCTGGGCCACACCCCGGCAGTTGCCACTGACCGAAGCCTGGACCGGGTTCTTGGTGCTGGGGTCACAGAACACAGTACCGCCCGACAGTTGCCGGCAGTGAGGGCTGTCATTCCAGTACAACGTTCAGAATCCCGGTCCCCGAATCCCCGGTGATGATATCGGATGAGGAGGAGGACGAGGAAGGGAACGAGGCGGAGGGGGAAGTCACCTTGGAGTCCATATTGGCCAAACGCCATTGGTCTCCCATGACTAATCCCCCATCCATCGAGAGTGAACCCCCCATCCAGGACTCTCCACCCCCACATATCATCCAGGATTCGCCTGAATCACCTCCCCCACGTCTAGCTGGGGTGCCTTTGGCCAGCTCCGATGTGTTAAGCCTCCTGATGAATGCTATGGGAAGTGACTCAAGTTCAGGATTGGGCAGTAATTGTTAACCAGGTTGCCTCGTCCCTGAAACCGGGTCCTAGTTCATGAGTTAGGTCTCAGCTCACGGACGTGGTAACCGTGACTTCCGCACTGGTTGTGCTGGTTGGATGAAAGGCAACCATGACTTCCACACTTAGGGTGCCCGGGCATGAACCAGGCATGGTATGCTCGGGGGGGGGGAGATGCACCCAAGCGGGCTTCCAGTGCACTGGTTGTGCTGGCTGGATGAATGACAACAATGACTTCAAAACTTAGCGTGCGCGGGCATGAACCAGGCATGGTATGCGATGGGAAGACGCACCCAAGCGGGCTTCCAGCGCACTTGTTGTGCTGGCTGGATGAATGACAACCATGATTTCTACACTTAGGGTGCACAGGCATGAATCAGGCATGGTATGCGGGTGATCGACACACGCAAGCGGGCTTCCAGCACACTGGTCGTGCTGGCTGGATAAATGACAACCGTGACTTCCGCACTGGTTGAGCTGGATGAATGAATGACAACCATAACTTCCACAGTTAGGGCGCACGGGCATGAACAATGCATGTTATGCGGGTGAAGGACACCCGCAAGCGGGCTTCCAGCGCACTGGTTGTGCTGGCTAGATAAATTACAACCATGACTTTCCGAGTTGGTTGTGCTGGCTGGATGAATGACAACCATGACTTCCACACTTAGTGTACATGTGCATTAATGCGGGTGAAGGACACCCACGAGCGGGCTGTTATGCTGGGGAAGGACACCCACAACCATGACAGTTCCTCTGAGGGGGAAAGGAGCACCCCGAAGGCGGCTTGCGTGGCTCCAGCTTTAGGGGGGTGCAGTACCGATTTTTTCCACAAGACAGCGACTTGCTGGTGAAATGACATTCACAATGGGGGGGAAAGACGCACCTAGGCGGGCTTGCAGTGCAACGGTTGTGCTGGCTGGATGAATGACATCCATGACTTCCACACTTAGGGCGCACGGGCATAAACAACGCATATTATGCGGGTGAAGGACACCTGCAAGCGAGCTTGCAGGGCAATGATTGTTCTGGCTGGATGAAAGGCAACCATGACTTTCACAAAGATTGTGCTGGCTGGATGAATGACAACCACGACTTTCACACTTAGGGCGCACGGTCATGAACAACGCATGTTATGCGGGTGAAGGACACTCGCAAGCGGGCTTGCAGTGCAACGGTTGTGCTGGCTGGATGAATGACAACCATGACTTCCACACTTCGGGACCACGGGCATAAAATACGCATATTATGCGGGTGAAGGACACCTGCAAGCGGGCTTGCAGGGCAATGGTTGTACTGGCTGGATGAAAGGCAAACATGACTTCCACACTTAGGGCGCACGGGCATGAACAACGCATATTATGCGGGTGAAGGACACCCGCAGGCGGTCTAGCAGCGCAATGGTTGTGCTGGCTGGACGAAAGGCAAACATGACTTCCACACTTAGGGCGCACGGGCATAAACAACGCATATTATGCGGGTGAAGGACACCTGCAAGCGGGCTTGCAGTGCACTGGTTGTGCTGGCTGGATGTAAGGCAACCATGACTTTCACAAAGAGTGTATTTGCTGGATGAATGACAACCATGACTTTCACACTTAGGGCGCACGGTCATGAACAACGCATGTTATGCGGGTGAAGGACACTCGCAAGCGGGCTTGCAGTGCAACGGTTGTGCTGGCTGGATGAATGACAACCATGACTTCCACACTTAGGGACCACGGGCATAAAATACGCATATTATGCGGGTGAAGGACACCTGCAAGCGGGCTTGCAGGGCAACGGTTGTACTGGCTGGATGAAAGGCAAACATGACTTCCACACTTAGGGACCACGGGCATAAAATACGCATATTATGCGGGTGAAGGACACCTGCAAGCGGGCTTGCAGGGCAATGGTTGTACTGGCTGGATGAAAGGCAAACATGACTTCCACACTTAGGGCGGACGGGCATGAACAACGCATATTATGCGGGTGAAGGACACCCGCAGGCGGGCTTGCAGCGCCGGTCTCAACTGCGAGTAAATATACCACTTATGACCCTTGGACTCCAATTGGACGGTGTGTGAGGTTCTAGCCAGAACCCTAAACGGTCCCTTCCAGCGAGGGTCAGTCCACTTCCGGGACAGCACTCGGAGGTAGACGTATGGAGTAATGTCGGTATCCCGTGGTGTTGACGAAGTGTTGAAGGCCGCCTTTTCCGTGACCTGTGCAGACACACTGGAAACAAGTGCATGAAGATACTTCCAGTACGCAGCATGTGTTAAATCTGGAATCGGCAAATCAGCCGACGGAACCAAGGTGGAGCTAGGACCTGGCATTAGGCGACCTGTTAACAGTTCGAATGGTGCAAACCCAGTAATTCTGTGAACAGTTTGGCAGACCACCAACAGAGCCAGGGGCAAAGCTTGTAGCCACGACATCTTTGTCTGGGCCATGATTTTAGCCAATTTTTCCTTTAGATTCCTGTTAACCCTCTCTACTTTGCTTTGGCTCTGAGGGTGGTACACACACCCAAAACGATGCTTGAGGCCTAAGAGATTCCTGCCCCCACTGCAACTTTTTCCTCGACACCTTAAAGCCCAGGTCAGCAAGCTTGACCAGCACTGCTCGTGTGGCTTCAATGCACTGTTGAGATGTCTCACCTGAGGAGATCATCCACATACTGCAGGAACTCACATGAGGACAGCAAGTCCTTCAGGACCTGATTGAAAATTCCCGGTGAGTTTTTGAACCCTTGATGAAGTCTTTTGTACTGCAATTTCACTCCCTTATAGGTTAATGCAAACACGTGTCGTATTGATTCTGCCAGTGGTAAGCAGAAATACGCATTTGCCAAGTCAATCACTGTGTACCACTGTTTTTGTGGGTCCAAGGATGATAGGATGTAGTGGGGATCGGGAACTGGCAGAACAGGAGTTACGGTGATGTCATTGACAGGCCGCAAATCATGGGCCATCCTCCACGTCACCCCATCCGCCTTTTGAACTGGCCGTAGGGGTGTGTTCCACGAGGAGGCTGATGTTTCCAACACCCCCGCATCCCACAATCCGGCCACTGTGTCTTCCATACCGTTTTCTGCTTCCTGAGGCCATCGATGTTGAAGACGGCGGACCGGAATGGAACAATCTACCTCCAAGTTGATCGGCTGAACTGTATGACACAAACCAACATCAAATGGACCCTGCGCCCACAGGGCCTGCGGCATTTGATCCAACATATCCCGTGCGGACTCATGATCAGTCTGCTCCCGCCCATGATGGCGGTCCAGAAAAACCAACTCGAGGTCTGCCTCGTCCACCATTTTTGCCATAATCCTAAAACTGTTACCTGAGGCAGAGTGCCACACATCTGGAATTTCCGTTATCATCCAATCATGCTGTTGTGTTAATCTTTTCACCATCGGCCCCAGTTGATGGGGCTCATGGCCTGGTGACACCGCCAGTGTTACATGGGGCAGACCTTCCTCACCCATTTTGAACCATTGTTCTTGCTCTGGCGACAACTGCACATTCGCTGCCACTCCCTCTGGGCTTACAAAGATGCATGGTGACTGTAGTGTCCAATCAACTCCCTCGATTTCTTCAACCGCATCTCTATATACTTCATCCGAATCCCTATCGTAATATAGAGTGCAATGCAATGGGTCCACTGGGGGGTGGTACGGTGCCAAAGGCTGGATCCATGGTTTCCACAGTAGATACGTAGAGTAGACACCTCCTCCGAATGGGGTCTCTGGACTCAGCCGAGCCCAGTATATTCGTGCAGTCTCTGGTACTGTGGAGAGTGGGGCCATCAACCACTGGCCTCTTGTCGTCACTGGTTGGGTGCATTCTAAGACCTGTCCATCAGGAGTCCCTGTTTGCCACAAAGAATTTGGGCTCTCAGTGCTGTTAACATGTCTCGACCCATCAAATTAATGGGAGTATCCATTGCATGGACCTAGGAATGATACAATTTCTGTCCAGTATTTGTGATTTCCGTTTTCAAAGGCCAGGTGAAAGGCAGAGTCTGAGGACATCCCGAGAAGCCGACCAACGTAGTAACTCGTTTCGACAACGCTGTGCTAGGCAGTGGCATGTTGATCGAAGAGTGTGTTGCTCCCGTGTCCACTAACATCTGGATTGGAGTATCCGCCACCGTCAAGTGAAGCATTGGCTCTGCCTGGCCAGTGCTTCCCGAGCTTCCCAGGCCCCCCTATTCGTCCGGGCTGTACCATGGGTCAGCCTGGTAATACTGACCCTGCGGGTTTGGCTGCGGCCAAGGGCGGGGCTGTTGTGGCCCTCCCTGGTTCTGTGTCCCCGCTTGCTTATTTCTTTGCTCTGGCCCCGGCGGTGGTGGGTTGCCATAACAGTCCCGAGCCCAATGATCCGGGGATCCACAGTTGAAACAGGTCCCCGGGGCAAATCCATTCCGTCCTCGACCTGGGAAGGTACCATGACCACGCCCTCTGTATCCACCACGGAATCCTTGTCCTCGGCCCCGTCCAGCCCCCACTGGAGTCTGATACATTTGCTTTTGTTTTGCCTTCTCCTGCTTTGCTTCACCATGCAACTTTGCAAGCTGTAATTTAACCAAACTCGTCGCCAGAGCATCAGTCTCCTTCTGGTCTTTGTTTGCTTTTTCCGCATAAATCCGGCAGTGATGTATCAAATGCCTCTTAAACCGCGGCTCCGGGCAGACCAGAATATCTGGATCTGTCCTCAAAATCGTCTGCACCTCGTTTGGGAGCCCATTCAACATCGCCGTCCTAAACATCATCTCGGCCTCCGGATAGCTGGCTGGATGTTTGCCTGTGGTTTCAATCCACAGCTCCATGGCTTGAGCATAATGTTGCTCCGGAGTCACATCCTTTCCGTAATTAAATATTGTAGGAGCCACAGCCACTGGAGATGGAAAGGCTGCCCTCAATTCTCTAAACATGACATCTGACACCTCTGCCAGTGGCGTTTCACTTCCCAAATGGCGGGTGCCGGATGCCACCTCAATATTCTGTAATTGAATTAGGGAACATGATCCCAAGATAGCTTGTCTAAAATCCCCCAATGCTACTCCCTGTCCTGACATTGCCGCCAAAAATTTAGTAATCCAGGCTCGTGCCCCTTTATGCAGTGGTGGCATTTTCTCCACCAACGCAGCCACATCCCGAAGCACCAGGGGCTCATAGCGGCGACCCGCGCGTGTTGCCACTAGGGGTGCCATAATATGGCCCTTTTCCTGCTGTGCCATCATCTTGCCCCTACTGCGAGTATTATAACCTCGCCCCGCCCCCCGGTGACTCATCATCCATTTCCTTTTGTCGTTCCCCTTCACTCAGCGCCTTGAGCATGTGCCGCTGTTCTCGCATTACCACACCTTCTTCCTCCTCACTCTCAGGTGCAACCTCCCCGCGTTTTAAATCGCCCAGTGTTGGCTGCTCATAATTTGTCATCCCCGTCATCACTTCATCCAACATTCCTCTTTCTTCCCGTTGCACTCTATGTCCTTCAAACAACTTCCATGATGGCTCTTTCTTCGTCTGCTCTAGCGCGCCTTTGCTCCCCTCACCTGGGGTGCCCCTCCTTTCTGCTAGTGCCGCCTCTGGTGTCCTTGTGGGCGATATCACTTGACTATGCTGCTCCACCGCATTCTTTTTCTCTCCTTATTCACCGCCTGCTCAATCAACTGAACCGTGCCTGGGGTCATTCTTGACCCGTTATCCTCTACGTCCAATACGATGCGGCCACCCAATGTGACCACTGGGGCCATCACTAGTGCCGTCGGGTACGACGGTGGCTCAAACACATATTGCTGAGCCTGTCCGCTCTCTGGCAACTGGAGATAGATTCCTCTTACCCCCTCTATCGTCTTTCTTCTCTCATCCACTTTATAAATCGACGCAGGCACTTTCTTCACAACTTCCTCACACTCCATACTTATCGCCGCTAACGCAGTTGCAATCGTTGCCAACTGGTGTATGCCACGTCTATCTTTCTCCAACTCTTTCACTTCCTTCTCCAACTTAACACGCTGTCTCCAACTTGCTTGATCTTTATCTTCCTTCAAGCCTCGAATATTCGCCAACTTTCCTTTTTCTGGAACTGCCTCGCCAACTTTGACATATCCCACGTTCCGGGCTCTCCTTGAAACAGCTCATCTTTCTTTAACTTCAAAAATACCTTCTGGCTACGCTCCCTTTCCTTCTTAATTTTCTTTCCTTCAATTCCACTCATTAACTGAGTCTCCAATTTCGCATAATGGCCTTTTATCTCCGACCACACATCATTCCCTTCATATGGCTTCTCACACCCGAGACCACTGTCACACTTAGTTTCACTCGCCATGTCACAATCCACACACGCGCGTCCCGGACACTTTTCACACAGAACAACAGTTTGATATTCCACTCACACCGCTTCCACACTGATACGTAAATCCCAGATTTTACACCGTATCTTAACCACGAATAGTTCCAAACTATTTTAGTAAGTAAATCCCAGATTTTATACCCTACTAACGTCCAGACTTTTACAATATTGCCCCCTCCGATGATCCTTCCTCTTGCAATTTACACACTCCAATTTGCAGAATTTAGACGTTTTAGGAACAGGTATTCTGCTTACCTTTTCGATGTGGCCACTCGAGGATGGAAGGTCGGATTCGGGGCTTTCTTATCGGGTCGTCACCTGGTGTGGACGTGGGTCCCAGACCCTGAGTCCCAGACTCTGTGGTTTTCGCTAAGTCCCAGACTTCTTTACCTTTCTTGCATCATGCCGGGGTCACCAAGAATTGTTGGATATTATTTTTAGATCAATACAAAAGTCCGTTAATCATCCGACTCCAAATTGTGACCTTACCCGACCGCCACTCATCCAACAATTTGCGCGCTCGTTCTGCAAAGGAAACCGGCGTTTTCGCATGCGAGTGGATTTATACCTTCAACAAACACCTGGGTCTCGGGTCCCTCTCAATACAACCCTGTACGTCTCTGTTCCCTCAAGCCAACGTACTCCTCATCCGAGTTGCCCAGGACAACTTAAAAGTACAATCTACTAATTCACTATTGGTTATGTGTCTCCTGCAGTTATCCTCACCACTCTCTCATTGGTCTTTATTGGTCCGCAGGATGGTGGGTCGACTCCTCGCGCCTGCAGTTGTTGATGTTTTGTTGCTTCCGTCTCCCTCTAGGTCTGGGTCAGGCGTCGCGTCGCCCCACACCTGCTGATTGTGGTCATCACCACCCAACCGTCGAGAACATTCCGTTCTAGCACCTGCTGTAATAACTTTCTTGCCACATTCTCACACTGCAACTTTTCATCCACCGACTTTCACACATTAAGCAGGATTGCAAATACATCACCTTGTTGATTAACTTTTATACATTTCATTTCTTTTAGCGACAAATGTTATGCGGTTGAGAGACACCCACATGCGGGCTGTTATGCTGGGGAAGGACACCCAATAGCAGGTTTGCTGCGCCCTGGTTGTGCTGGCTGGATGAATCACAACCATGACTTCCACAATTTGTGTAGACGGGCATTAACGACGCATGCTATGTGGGAGAAGGACACCTCCAAGTGGGCTTGCTGCGCCCTGGTTGTGCTGGCTGGATGAATGACAACCATGATTTCCACATTTAGTGTACACAGGAATGAGCGACGCATGCCATGCGGGTGGAAGACACCTCGAAGCGAGCTTGCTGCGCCATTGTTGTGCAGGCTGGATGAATGACAACCATGACTTCCACAATAAGTGTACACAGGCATGAATGACGCATGCGGGGGGGACAAGGCGTGAGCGACACATGCTTTGCAAGTGAAGGGCACCCACAAGCGGGCTGTTATGCTGGGGAAGGACACCCACAAGGGGGCTTGCTGCGCCCTGGTTGTGCTGGTAGATGAAAGACAACCATGACTTCCACAATTGGTGTACAAAGGTATGAACAATGCATGCTATGGGGGAGAAGGACACATCCAAACAAGCTTATTGCGCCCTGGTTGTGCTGGCTGGATAAATGACAGTGTCCTCCAACTTGCGGTGGGGAAAAGATGTGAGCGACAGATGTTATGCGGGTAAAGGACACCCACAAGCAGGCTGCTGTGCTGGGGAAGGACAATAACAATGGGACTTGCAGTACTGTGGTTGTGCTGGCTTTATGAATGACAACCATGACTTCCACAATAGGTGTACACGGGCATGAACGACGCATGCGGGGGGGGGGGGGACAAGGCGTGAGCGACACATGCTATGCGAGTGAAGGACACCCACAAGGGGGCTTGCTGTTGTGCTGGGGAAGGACACCCACAAGTGGGTTTGCTGCGCCTTGGTTGTGCTGGCTGAATGAATGACAACCATGACTTCCACAATAGGTGTACACGGGCATGAACGACGCATGCGGGGGGGGACAAGGCGTGAGCGACACATGCTCTGCGAGTGAAAGACCCCCACAAGCGGGCTGTTAAGCTGGGGACGGTCACCCACAAATGGGCTTGATGGGCCTGGTTGTGATAGCTGGGTGAATGACAACCATGTCCTCCACAATTGGTGTACACGGGCATGAACGGCGCATGCTATATGGTTGAAGGACACCTCCAAGCAAGCCTGCTGCGCCATGATTGTGCTGGGTGAATGTCCTCTTACCTTTGCCGAGAAGGTGGAGAGCCGATCACCCAGGTAGAGCTCCGCTTGTCAACCAGCTGGGCGCCCGTACGAAACCCGCAGCAGACTCTACCTGTTTGTACTCTGCATCTCTCTATTATACTTTTCAGTTGCGTGCGAGAGAAAGGGCGGGTAGCCTACCCGTCCCACCTGGCGCCGCAACGTTTGTTTCCTGATTTACTATTGACACTTAAGTGTGTCCTTCAGGCTCTGAAAAACATCTTAGCAGCCATAACTGTCAAGACATCCCACAACAATGTTCGTCTTTGGTATGCATGCGAACAAGATAGTGAAACGGTCCAGACGTCTTGACCAGAAAAACAAGTGAGTGAAAAACAAGTGAGTGAAAAACAAGTGAGTGAAAAACAACTTATATAACCTTGGTTGCACCATACATTCGGGTATTCAACGGTTATGGGAAGCATCACTAATTAACACTCCTCTCATTCCACTCTTGAGGCTTCACATATTAGTTGATATACCGTCAAACGTCGATGGTAACACTATTCCATTTCCAATGTGATTCATGATGTCATGAAAGAACATGGACCATAATTCCCGCAACGTTAGGTTTCTGTGAATATATTGATGTGATAAACATCCTTGCCATCTAGCATAAATGTATACATGAGTGGGGTGAGGCACCAACTTAACAGTGTAGTTCTCGACACCGAAGTGTCCATTACTTTTCTCAAGGCGTACAATCATCTCATGCGTTGCACAATCACCCACTCCACTTCAGCTCGGATACGTCTTACGTAGATACACGTGAGCAGATTACATAGTGATAGCAATACTATTACAATAACCAACAGAATCAGAGGGGGCACCAAAGTCCTCCTAGCAGTGACTGACATTCCTGAAAAGATGTCCCACCAGTGATGGGCTGAGGACTGTTGTACTATTTTAGCAGCATGTTGTACCCGTCCGCTGGCTACTAATGTGGACACCATGACCTTGGAGATGTTAGACGTATGTGACTGTATAATTTTCTGAACTTCAGTGGATTTCAATGCGCATTTGAAACGCTCCAGTGAGAGGTTCCAGGGATTCTTTAGTACATCCCATTGTACTTGTGTCAGCCGATTAGACACAGAGTAATTCGTCAAACGATACGTCTGGTTTCCCCAATGCCATAGGTGCACATTATAAAAGCAACCAACGAAAGGAACCGATGGTACTTGTGAATTATTTTACATTGTTGCCACACATAGAGCATGTGGTCCGATTTGCCACAACATCTCGCTTCGTGGCTCCCTAGTCCAATCACAAAGTACAGCCTCTGAGTCGGTTAAACATGGATTGCTGTGTCCCTGTTATCATGTACACGCCATTCCTCTGTCTGTTTTGTCACACATTTTCATCTCATAAGTCGTATTTGTTCCCACATCCATCCACTCTCCATCCAGATGTAGAAACCAAAATCCTGTGGTTGTAATCACCGGTAATGCTTGATACTTACAAATCGTTTTAACAGTAGACACATTGTACTGAGTCCAATACCCAGCACAATATGTACTGTTGCATTTTGTTCACTCCGAGTGTAACTGTAACCAAAGTTTGCTCCTAATATTTCAAACCCGTCTCCATTCGTGATTATTCCCCGTTGTCATTATTCTCTGGAATCGCTCTTTTTGAGCTTCCGCATGTATCAATTGCAATGTACAGGTTGTCCAATTCCCTATATGTGATAGATTCTTTAACACATCATATGTTTCATTCCATAATTTTAACTCCCATGTAAATGCCTTTTTCCAAACACCTGTGTTTTCCAATTGCCCTATCGTAGCTTTTGGAAGCCATACCCCTACCTGATGTATAGCCTCTGATGCATGTTGCCCTGTGTTAGACAACATTGTTCTGGTTACTTCATTATCTGCAGCATTAGCTACATCATACAGTGTTCCCATTCCTCCTAAGAGAGTATCATCCCAAGCTCTACGTCTTCGTGTACAGTGTGGTATATCGGGGAATTTTATTTCCCAGTTCACTCGGGTTTTAACCCTGGCTTGTGCCATGTGTGTACAGGTGCTATGTGTGTTCTTGTAGCATTAGGTTTCCCAGGTAACACCCATATTATAAACAAAGATGTGTTCCGTCCCGAGATTTCAGTGCTGTTAAAAAAAAAACAACAGGGTTTCTTTTACGGTAATCGTCCACCTCGTACAGTTGTGCTCATTGCAGGTCTCGGTCGTCCTGTTGTAATGGCACATGGGGACTACTGAAGTGACGGTTAAGTTGCATCCTTGTTCCACCACTGGGATGTCCTTTCCTCCGAGGCACCTTTTGCATTTCCACATCTGACAATTGCTGGTGACGTTTACCACGTCGCAAGCTCGGTAAGCTGGACAGGTGTAGTCTCCTTGAGTACGGTCTTGGGTACTGCTTTTCCATCTTATGTGGAGCCGCTGGACCTGCTCCAGTTTGTCACCCTCCGTCATTGCGCAGTAGAGTTGGACCATGGCACCAAGGACAAGGATACACGTAACCCAGCAGACGACACTGCCACGTCTTGGGCCCTCGGTCTTCCCTGGTCCGGCCATGGCGCCTCTCTGATGATGGTCTTCCAATCAGCAAATACCACCACGGCATCTATATTACGTCAAATAGTGCATACTACAAACATGTGATTAGTTCTCTCTTGTATAACATTTTGACACCAGTACATTTACCCATTTTTCCTCTCCAGACGCTCACAGTAGCATCTTGCCCTTGAGCTATGTAGCTGTTCTGCCACATGCTGAGGAACACCTCGCCTCTGATGTTGACATTCTTCACATTCTGCAATCGCGGTTCTGACATCGTCGAACTTCAGATCTATGCCCCTGTCTCGAGCCCACTGGAAAGTTCCTTGTACTCCCCAATGTCCTGCTTTAACATGAGCCCATCTAGCTAACCCTCAGCTAGACTCTCTGACTTCCGTCATGATTTTTACTAGCTGATCTGCAGCTTTGTTATAGAGAACTTCTGAGTCTCCTCTGTTAGTGTGTGCATCCACATGCACCACAGTGATGGGAATAGTTTTAGCTTTTTCCCAAATGTCCGCCCACAACTCTTTTCCCCAAACTTCTTTTGAATGAATTTTCCACCCCGTGGCATGCCATGTGGGCATCCACGTAAGAAGCCCCTGGGCTACTGACCACGAGTCTGTAAATATGCTGAGTCCTTGCGGCCATCCTTGCATAATTACCATGTGTACTGCCTTCAATTCAACCCATTGACTACTCTTTCCTTCTCATAATTCTTCTTGGGATTGTCCGAGTTGTGGGTTGAACGCCCCGGCCTTCCATCGCCGTTTACCAGCAATGTATTGGCACGACCCATCAGTGAACCAAGCACGCTCTTTTCCCTCCTTATCTAGGTCGTCCCATCGTTTTCCCGCCTTTACTGGAGACTCTTCGAGAGGATGTACCTCGAACGGCGTCTCTCCATCCTCCGGAGCATCTGCAACTTGTTCATGCAACAAAGAGACTACTTTTCCCCCTATTTTAATTCGCTCAGACACATACCATTTCCATTTGATAATACTAGCTTCCTGTGCGGTTCCTATTCTATGTGTTGTCGGGTTACCTTTAACCCATGTCAAAATCGGTATGTGTTCTCATTAACACCTCGTGGCCCGGCGTTTGAGCCTCAGTTTCAACCAATGCCCAATAGCATGCTAATAGCTGCTTTTCAAAAGGTGTGTACCTTAGGCCTGCTTCTGGGAGCTTTCTCGACCAGAATCCCAAGGGTTTACGAATCCTATTTTGCTTTTGCCACAAACTCCAGTTAGCGTACTCATTTAACGCTGAGACCTGTAATTCTACCGGTCCCGATTTCATTTTTCCCAATGACACTGCTTGCTGTATCGCTTCCTTCGCCATATCAAATGATCGCTGTTGTTCTTCTCCCCAACTAAAGTCCTCCTTTTTCTTAGTGCATTTGTAGAGATGTTGAAGTATCTGTCCCAAATGAGGAATATGTTTCCTCCAAAATCCAAACAACCCGATGTATTTCCTAGTATCTTCCTTGGTGTGTGGAACTGGAAAGTTAACAATTTTAGCCTTAGCTTTTTCTGCCACTTCCCTTTCCCCTTTGTTCCAGATGATTCCTAGAAATTTCACCATTTGCGAAGGTCCTTGGACCTTTGCAGGGTTAATTTCCCATCCGAACCCTTTCGTGTGCTGTATTAGCTGTCCTAGAATTTCCTTCACCTCTTCCCCGCTCGTTCCTTGCACTAGTATGTCATCGATATAATGTGATATCATTATTTCCTTAGGAACTTTTAGCTTTTCCAGGTGCTCTGCTACCACCCGGTGGCAGATTGTGGGACTATGTAAATAACCCTGAGGTAGTCTGGTAAACGTGTATTGGCGCCCTTCCCAGGTAAACGCAAATTGATTCATCCTATCCTCAGGAATGGGAATAGTGGAAAATGCGTTAGCCAAATCTATGACCCCATACCACGTTCCGGGATGATGTTGCACTCGTTCTATAATTGTCACTGCGTCGGGCACCGCGGAAGTCAATGCAGGTGTGTGTTTATTCAATCCTCTGTAGTCTACTGTCATCCTCGAAGAGTTATCTGATTTCCTGACTGGCCACAACGGATTGTTCCAGTTATTTGTCACCGTTTTCAATACACCAGCTTCTAAATATTCTTTAATGGTCGCCGGAATTTCTTCCTGTCCTCCAGGTATCCGGTATTGCTTTTGACTAACTCCCTGTGTAGCTTGTGGTCTCGGAAAAGGTGGCATTTCTACTTTACCCACCAATATTGCATGAATTTTCAGTGGATTTACCCCGAATTCAAATCTCCCGGCTGTCAAATAAAGTGTCATTCCGGCTAATATGTCCATGCCCACTATCCACCCTGGGATAGGGATTACAATCACCATATATGTTTTACAGGCATATTTCCGATTTTCAAAGGTAAGTTTACATGTTTTCCATACATTTTCTCTGGATTTCCATAAATTATTGAGGCCTCCGCCCCGGTATCTACTAACGCTGTTCCTGTTTGGACTGATTTATCCCAATAAATTTCCATCCTCACATGAGGTCTAATATCACTCGTAGACCATCGTTGAGCCGGTTGTTGACGAGCTACCAGGGCTTGGCCTTCATCCTATTCATCACCATGATGGCGTCGTTTATTTTTGCCTTTCTTCTCCTTCTTCCATCGCTGCACTGCTGATTCTTGCCTCACTTCCTCCTCCTCCTCGCTTGATGAAGTCTCCTCCTCCTCCCGTGGTAAGGGAGGTGCTGTGGGAGGTGCAATAGGAGGAGTGGTAGGAGGGACAATGGGAGGGGGCTTTATCAACTCTTTGAGCATACTGGTTAACTCCGCCATGCCCATCGTCATTTGAGGAAAGCCTCCTCCAGAGAAACATCTCACCTGCTGTCCCTTCTGTCTGCATTTTTCAGCAAGCGCTGATGTAGGAACCCCGTCAATTTCCTCAGCTGGAACCCCTGCTTTGATTAGTGCCCTCCACATGTCACTTCTGCTTCCCTCAGGTTTTCTCTTTCTCGGAAAACTGTTCCCATTTTCCCTCGGTTTTTCACGTGGTTCACGATCACGCGGCGCGCTCACGTTAGACCAGTCCCCGAGCGTTGCTACCTCCGCCAACCTACTTTTCACCATCGAGAATGTCAGGTCAGCGGCTCCCAACAAAATAGTTAATACCGCCGCTCTATAATGTGGGGGAGCATCACGTATTATTGCATCCCGGATCATTTTCGGGACCTCCCCATCTCTTGTTTCCACAGAGCCGTCACTCGAAATTGAGTGCCTCATACACAACCGTGTCAATCTCATCACTGCATCCCTGATGGTTGACCATTGCCCTCTCAGTTCTGGCCAATCTTGATATGATGGAAATATCAGCTGCATGGCTGCCCCATATAACGCCGAGGGAGGGAGCCCTACATCACCGCCCATGATTCTGCACATTCCCTGGAATTCCGCGTTTAGCTGGCTATCGGTGGAAAGCGCTGCGAACCGCTGATAATCCCCAGCATCTATATTAACAGCATCAGCTCCTTCCTCTATCAACCGAATGAGCCAAACATCGATCGGTTTGCCCGGTTTCTGACGATACTTTGTCACAATATGAGTCATCTCTTCCTGTGTATAATCTTCTCTAGCCATAAACAATTCTGGCTCTGGGTGCGCTTGTGTGACCAGCCCCCGCACTCGCTCGCCATTTTCATCCAGAATCGGTCGCCCACGATCCTGCCGACGTCAAAAATGTTTTATTGAAAGGATCGGTGCTGGTCGGTGCTCAGGAGACAAAGACGACACTCAACAAAAGACCAACGTTCCCAAATGCTATTTAGCCTCAATAACTGGCATATTTATTTCGACCAAATGCAAGTTCTCAAAACACAGTTGACATTGCGTGAAATCAATCATATGAGCCCCTTACCTATGGCGAGAAGGTGGAGAGCCGATCACCCAGGGAGCGGTCCGCTTGTCAGCCAGCTGGGCGTCCGTACGAAACCCGCAGCAGACTCTACCTGTTTGTACTCTACATCTCTCTATTATACTTTTCAGTTGCGTGCGAGAGAAAGGGCGGGTGGCCTACTCGTCCCACCTGGCGCCGCAACGTTTGTTTCCTGATTTACTATTGACACCTAATTGTGTCCTTCAGGCTCTGAAAAACATCTTACGCAGCCATAACTGTCAAGACATCCCACAACAATGTTCGTCTTTGGTATGCATGCGAACAAGATAGTGAAACGGTCCAGACGTCTTGACCAGAAAAACAAGTGAGTGAAAAACAAGTGAGTGATGCGAAAAACAAGTGAGTGAAAAACAACTTATATAACCATGGTTGCACCATACATTCGGGTATTCAACGGTTATGGGAAGCATCACTAATTAACACTCCTCTCAATACCCACAAGCAGGCTTTTGTGCTGTGGAAGCACACCCACAAGGGGGCTTGCTGTGCCCTGGTTGTGGTGGCTGGATGACTCGCTGCGCCCTGATTGTGCTGGGTGGGTGAATGACAACCATGTCCACCACAATAGGTGTACACGGGCATAAACGACGGATGCTATACGGGTGAAGGACACCCACAAGTGGGCGTGGTGCGCCCTGGTTGTGCTGGCTGGATGAATGACAAACATGTCCTCCTCCATGCGGTGGGGAAAAGGCGTGAGCGACAAATGTTATGCGGTTGAAGGACACCCACAATGCCTATGTCTCGTTTTGAAAACAAACTCTTCATATGTTATGAGGGTGAAGGGCACCCACAGGCGGGCTGTTATGCTGGGGAAGGACACCCACAAGGGGGCTTGCTTCGCCCTGGTTGTGCTGGTAGGATGAAAGACAAGCATAACTTCCACAATTGGTGTACACGGGTATGAACAATGCATGCTATGCGGGAGAAGGACACCTCCAAGCAAGCTTATTGCACCCTGGTTGTGCTGGCTGGATAAACGACAACTGTGTCCTCCAACATGCGGTGGGGAAAAGATGTGAGCGACAGATGTTATGCGGGTAAAGGACACCCACAATCAGGCTGCTGTGCTGGGGAAGGACAATAACAATGGGACTTGCTGTACCGTGGTTGTGTTGGCTTTATGAATGACAACCATGACTTCCACAATAGGTGTACACGGGCATTAACGACACATGCGGGGGGGACAAGGCGTGAGCGACACATGCTATGCGAGTGAAGGACACGCAGAAGCAGGCTGTTGTGCTGGGAAGGACACCCACAAGCGGGTTTGCTGTGCCCTGGTTGTGCTGGTAGATGAAAGACAACCATGACTTCCACAATTGGTGTCCAAAGGTATGAACAATGCATGGTATGCGGGAGAAGGACACATCCAAGCAAGCTTATTGCGCCCTGGTTGTGCTGGCTGGATAAATGACAACAGTGTCCTCCAACTTGCGGTGGGGAAAAGATGTGAGCGACAGATGTTATGTGGATAAAGGACACCCACAAGCGGGCTGTTGTGCCGGGGAAGGACACCCACAAAGGGGCTTGCTTTGCCCTGGTTGTGGTGATGACTTGTTGCGCCTTGGTTGTGCTGCCTGGGTGAATGACAACCATATCCACGAAAATTGGTGAAAACGGGCATGAACAACGGATCCTATGCGGGTGAAGGACACCTCCAAGCGGTCGTGCTGCACTCTGGTTGTGCTGGCTGGATGAATGACATTCATCACTTCCACAATTGGTGTATACGGGCATGAACGACGCATGCTATACTGGTGAAGGACACCCACAAGTGGGCGTGCTGCACCCTGGTTGTGCTGGCTGGATGAGTGACAACCATGTCCTATACGATGCGGTGTGGAAAAGTCGTGAGCGACAAATGTTATTTGGGTCAGGGACACCCACAAGCGGGCTGTTGTGCCGGGGAAGCACACCCACAAATTGGCTTGCTTTGACCTGGTTGTGGTGGCTGGATGACTTGCTGCACCCTGGTTGTGCTGCCTGGTGAATGACAACCATGTCTTCCACAATCGGTGGAAACGGGCATGAACGACGCAAGCTATGTGGGTGAAGGACATCTCCAAGCGGGCTTGCTGCACTCTGGTTGTGCTGGCTGGATGAATGACAACCATGTCCTCGACAATGCGATGGGGAAAAGGCGTGAGCGACAGATGTTATGCGGGTAAAGGACACCCACAAGTGGGCTGTTGTTTTGGGGAAGGACACCTACAAGGGGGCGAACTGTTCCTTGGTTGTGGTTGCTGGATTACTTCCTGCGTCCTGGTTGTGCTGGTTGGGTGAATAACAACCATGTCCCCCACAATAGGTGTACACGGGCATGAACGACGCATGCTATGCGGGAGAAGGACACCTCCAAGCGGGCTTAATGCGCTCTGGTTGTGCTGGCTGGATAAATGACAACTATGTCCTCCAACATGCGGTGGGGAAAAGGCGAGCGCGGCAGATGTTATGCGGGTAAAGGACACCCACAAGCGGGCTGTGTTGCTGGGTAAGGACACCCACAAGGGGGCTTGCTGTGCCCTGGTTGTGGTTGCTGGATGACTTGCTGGACCCTGGTTGTTTTGGCTGGGTGCATGACAACCATGTCTTCCACAAATGGTGTACACGGGCATGAACGACACATGGTTTCCGGTTGAAGGACACCCACAAGCGGGCTGTTGTCCTGGGGAAGGACACCCATAAGGGGGCTTGCTGTGCCCTGGATGTGGTGGCTGGATGACTTGCTGCACCCTGGTTGTGCTGGCTGGATGAATGACATCCTACACGTCCACAATTGGTGAACACGGGCATTAACGACTCATGCTGTGGGTTAAGGACACCTCCAAGCGGGCTTAATGCGCCCTCGTTGCGCTGGCTGGATAAATGACAACCATGTCTTCCTCCATGTGGTGGGGAAAAGGTGTGAGCGACACATGTTATGTGTGTGAATGACACCCACAAGCAGGCTGTTGTGCTGGGGAAGGACACCCACAAGCGGGTTTGCTGCGCCCTGGTTGTGCTGGCTGAATGAATCACAACCATGACTTCCACAATTGGTGTACACGAGCATGAACGACGCATGCTATGCGGGTGAAGGACACCTCTAAACTGGCTTGCTGCGCCATTGTTGTGCTGGCTGGATGAATGACAACCATGTCCTCCTACATGCGGTGGGGAAAAGGCATGAGCTACACATATTATGCGGCTGAAGGACACCCATAAGCGGGTTTTCTGCGCCCTGGTTGTGCTGGCTGGATGAATCACAACAGTGCTGCACAGGAGAGAAGATGCCAGAAGAATGGAGTGTGCTAAACCCCATTTTTAAGAACAAAGGTGATGTTCAGAGCTGTGGAAACTCTAGAGGAATAAAGGTGATGAGCCACACAATGGGATTTAAGGGAAAGATTAGTGGAGGCTAGACTTAGGACAGAAGTAAGTACCTGCAAGGAACAATTTGGTTTCATACCTAGAACGAGTACCACAGATGCCTTATTTGCCTTGAGGATGCCTGTGGAAAAGCCCAGAGATCATCAGAAAGAGCTACATTGTCTCTTTGTAGACCTTGAGAAACCCTATGACAGAGTACCAAGAGAGGAACTGTGGTACTGCATGTGCAATACTGGTGTGGCGGAGAAATATGTTCTATTGGTAGAGGACACATATGAGGGCAGCAGAACAGCGGTGAGATGTGCCGCAGGTGTTTCAGAAGACTAAGATTGAGGTGGGACTGCATCAGGGATCCGCACTGATTCCCTTCCTGTTAGCGGCAGGCATGGATAGGCTGAGAGATGAGGTGATACTGGAATCCCCTAGGACTTTGATGTTTGCAGATGATATTGTGATCTGCAGTTAAAGCAGGGAGCAGGCGGAGGAACAATTAGAAAGATGGAGGCATGCAGTGGAAGGGAGAAGAATGATTATTAGCCAAAGTAAAACAGAAAATAGTTGGATGAATGTGAGGGGTGGAGGAGGAAGAGTAAAGCTCCAGGGAGAACAGATAGCGCGGGTGGATGACTTCAAAACCTTGACGTCAACAATACTCAACAATGGTGAGTGTGGTAAAGAAGTGAAGAAAAAGGTCCAAGCAGGTTGGAACAGCTAGTGGAAGGTGCCTTGTGTGTTATTTGACAGAAGAGTCTCTGCTCGGATGAAGGGCAAAGTTTATAAAACAGTAGTGAGGCCGGCCATGATGTACGGATTAGAGAGGGTGACACTGAAGAAACAAAAGGAAGCAGAACTGGAAGTAGCAGAAATTAAGATGCTGAGGTTCTCGCTTGGTGTGAACAGGTTGGATCGGATTAGAAATGAGCTCATTCGAGGGACAGCCAAAGTTGGATGTTTTGGAGACAAGGTTAGAGAGAGCAGACTTTGATGGTTTGGACATGTTCAGAGGCTAGAGAGTGAGTATATTGGCAGAAGGGTGCTGAGGATGGAGCTGCCAGTTAAAAGAGCGAGAGGAAGATCAAAGAAAAGGTTGATGGATGTTGTGAGGGAGGACATGAGGACAATGGGTGTTAGATAGAAGGATGGCCAAGATAGATGGAAAAAGACGACACGGTGTGGTCGCCCCACGCTCCTGCTTGGTCAGTGACCGCCCCGCAGCTACGTCTGGGTAGGCGTTCATTCTGAGCTGTTGCATGCCTTGTTATGGTTCCTGCTTCGCCGTTGGGTTCCTCTCCGAGGCCCTCCACCTGAATCACCCCATGGGGATCCTGGTGCTTGGCATCCGGGTCGTCCTCCTGACCGGTCCACCCGGACGCCTCGCGTTTGGTGGCCTGGATGGCCACCAGACTGGGGTAGGGGGGGGGGGTTGTTCCCTCCTCCGGACCCCCTTCCACCCGCACCTGGATATGTTAATTCTTGTCTGTCTGTTTCTTTTGTTTAGGCACGTCTGGGGGCCGTGCCTTAGAGGGGGGGTTCTGTCACGGTCCTGCCAGTCCAGCCCTGGCTGTGCGGGTGCCAGTGCGTTCGCGCTGACTGGGAGGCACATACCTGCACCTCATGCTGGCTGATTGGCCCCGGTGAATATAGAACTATGGGGACGACTGGTCCGGCGCCAGATCGTTGCAAATCATGCCCCATTCCTGCACTCCCATATCTCTGATCGACAACCCGTGTGTACCGACCTCCGCCTGTTCTCCGACCGACCCCGTAAGCCTGACTCCCTTGATACTCCTGTCTGCTTTGATCGTTCTCCCAACTCCTCCCTGCCCGCTGACCTGCTCTCTACGCTCGACGTCCTGACTACCGCTGCTGCACCCGACTGCCTGCCCGATCCCCAACCTTGGAATATTTAATGTTTTCCCCGATTTACCTCTGCGTCTTCCGACTCCTGCATTTGAGTCCTACCTACGTCTCGATGGGTCGTGACAGATATGTGCCAGCCAATCGCAAGGTGTATTTAAGCAAAAATTGTCCTTACTTACATTCAGAACTACGAATAATCTAGTCCTCATTTAACCAGCAATGCTAGTCTTTGGAACATGAGAAGAAATATGAGTACCTGGGGAAAACCCATGGAGGCATGGAGAGAACATGCAAACTCCACAGAGGAAGACCCATTTGTACCTAGAACCTCAGAACTGTGATGTGGGTGTGCTAATGAATCATCCTGTCGAAAAGATCACGATGAAGCCTTATTTTGTCGTAACTCTTTATTGGAACGCTGTAATTTATGGCAGCATAGATGTCAAATTCACCTGCCAATTTGCTAATCCTAATGCACACGTACTGTATCTTGCTTCTGCATGGTGCTTATCACCATCTTTCCTCATATGAATTCCCAACCCATTCAACTTCTATGAATTCCCGTATAATTCAGAAATTGACTTTTTATGTAGTTGTTACCATTCATCACTGTGCGTGTGTGGGGGTGGGAAAACATGACTGAAAAAAAAATGCTGTTTTGTGCGGTATTCAAGGTGGTCAAGAAAGCAGTAAGAGGTTTGGCGACATTCAAAAAGTAGCAAGTAAATGCAAAAAGTGGTGGCGTTTTTTTTCTTCCATATCAATATGGTCCACGTTGGTGCCGTGTATTATTCAAATTTTTGCCTCCTGCACCTTCACCAAGTCTGTGATGTGAATGTAGACATATCCAATATTGTAGGTATATATTATACACAACAAATATCCAAATCAGAAAAATTTTAACATTTATACTTAATAAGCAAGACAAATAATCCAAATTGGAGATAACAAAAATCCTTTTCGGGTCTTAGGTCAAAAAAATAAAAACATATAGCCTCATAGCAATATGTCGTAATGCGGTTTCCTGAAATACATTACTATAAAACACAAAGAAAAAAATGACTGACGTGTGCTCGCTGTCTCATTGGACTTAAAGGTTCCTTCTGATGAAGTTATGGTTGAAACTCTCTTGAAAAGTGCCTCAATATTCCACAGTTACTGCTTTGGTCTTGAGGTATTCCATAAGAGCATCCTCTCCTGTGAATGAGAAAGAGACCATGTTGTAATTGAATGTGACACAGTACAAAAAAAGAAATATTCTGATATAATAATTTCTTTCCCACTCTTTGGTAACTAATTTATTTGAAGCAGTCATTTTAACAAGAACAAAGCAGCTGTTGCCTTTACTGTGTATTACAGCACTAAGAAATTAATTGAATTCAAGTTTCTTGTCAGCAAATCAAAATGATAGTGAAGAGAAGCAATTTATACCATTTAAATGAATATTGTGCATCTGTGTATGTGGGACCCCTGGCTGACTCTCCATGCTTCAGTGATGTGTAATGTATGGTAGGCCTAGACAGCATAGGATGGTGCTGTGGAAGATCAACTCTGTTAGGGAGGAAGGTTAAGAGGACAAAGGCAGAGCGGAGAACCATGTGGTGGAAGCTGAGAAAGGAAGAGTGTTATGCTGCTTTTCAGGACAAGGTGAGACAAGCTCCTAGTGGACAGGAAGAGCTTCTAGAAGACTGGAAAACTACAGCCAAGTTGGTTAGAGAGAGAGTCAGGAGACTACGGAGTGTATATTCTGGAAGGAATGGGGAGAAAGAGACTTAGTGGTGGAATTGCAGAGTAAAGAAATTCATACAAGAGGTTAGAAAAGTAGAAGTGGGAGAGAGGATAGGTGAAAGGAATACAATGAGATGCAATGAATGGCAAATTTAGAGGTGGCAAAGGCCAAACAAGAGGCATGTATAACCTGTTGGACACTAAATAAGGAAAAAAGGACCTATTCAGGTTTGCCAGACAGACAGATAGAGATTGTGCAGTTGGGAGGATGATTTAGGATAAAAATGAAAATAGGTTGACTGCTGTCAATTGTGTGCTGGAGTGATAGAATGAAAATAATGCAGCCCTATGGGGGCACAAACCAGTGCTATCTGTAGGCCGGTCCCAAGCCCGGATAAATGCAGAGGGTTGCGTCAGGAAGGGCATCCGGCGTAAAAACTGTGCCAAACAAATATGAGCGTTCATCTAAAGAATCCCATAACGGATCGGTCGTGGCCCGGGTTAACAACGCCCGCCCCCGGCACTGCTAACCTGCAGGGCATCGGTGGAAATTCAGCGACTGTGGGTCGAAGACAAAGAAAAGGAGGAAACCGGATCCATCGTCAGAAGAAAAAGAGGAATGCATAGAGCCTACAACTGAGTGTAGGGACTTTGAATGTTGGGACTATGACACGAAAAGCTCAGGAGTTGGTTGACATGATGATTAGGAGAAAGGTTGATATTCTGTGCATCCAAGAGAGCAGGTGGAAAGGAAATAAGGCTAGAAGTTTAGGAGCAGGGTTTAAATTATTCTACCACGGAGTAGATGGGAAGAGAAATGGAGTAGGGGTTATTTTAAAGGAAGAGCTGGCGAAGAATGTCTTGGAGGTGAAAAGAGTATCAGATCGAGTGATTAGACTAAAATTTGAAATTGAGGGTGTTATGTATAATGTGGTTAGCGGCTATGCCCCACAGGTAGGATGTGACCTAGAGTTGAAAGAGAAATTCTGGAAGGAACTAGATGAAGTAGTTCTGAGCATCCCAGACAACGAGAGAGTTGTGATTGGTGAAGATTGTAATGGACATATTGGTAAAGGAAACGGAGGCGATGAAGAAGTGATGGGGAAGTACGGCATCCAGGAAAGGAACTTTGAGGGACAGATGGTGGTGGACTTTGCAAAAAGGATGGACATGGATGTAGTGAACACTTATTATTATTAGAAGCTACCGGAAGACTGGAAAACAACAGCCAAGGTCAGAGACAGGCAGGAGAGTACTTGGTGGGTCTTTTGGGAGGAAAGGGGAGAAGGAGACTTGGTGGTGGAATCCCAAAATACAGGGAGTCATACAGAGATTGGCGAAGAAGAAGTGGGACATAGAGGACTGAGGAGAGGCGAAAGGAGTACATTGAGATGCGACGTAGGGCAAAGGTAGAGGTGGCAACGGCTAAACAAGAGGCATATGAAGACATGTACACCAGGTTGGACACGAAAGAAGGAGAAAAGGATCTCTACAGGTTGGCCAGACAGGGATAGAGATGGGAAGGATGTGCAGCAGGGAAGGGTGATTAAGTATAGAGATGGAAATGTGTTGACTGGTGCCAGTAGTGTGCTAAATAGATGGAAAGAATACTTTGAGAAGTTGATGAATGAAGAAAATGAGAGAGAAGGAAGAGTTGAAGAGGCAAGTGTGAAGGACCAGGAAGTGGCAATGATTAGTAAGGGGGAAGTCAGAAAGTCACTACAAAGGATGAAAAATGGAAAGGCAGTTGGTCCTGATGACATACCAGTGGAGGTATGGAAGCAATTTGGAGAGAGGGCTGTGGAGTTTTTGACCAACTTATTCAACAGAATACTAGCGGGCGAAAAGATGCCTGAAGAATGGAGGAAAAGTGTTGTAGTTCCCATTTTTAAGAACAAAGGCGATGTTCAGAGCTGTGGGAATTATAGAGGAATCAAGTTGATGAGCCACACAATGAAGTTATGGGAAAGAGTAGTGGAGGCTAGACTCAGGACAGAAGTAAGTATCTGCAAACAACAGTATGGTTTCATGCCTAGAAAGAGTACCACAGATGCATTATTTGCCTTGAGGATGCTAGTGGAAAAGTACAGAGAAGGTCAGAAGGAGCTACATTGTGTCTTTGTGGATCTAGAGAAAGCCTATGACAGAGTACCAAGAGAGGAACAGTGGTACTGCATGAGTCAGTCTGGTGTGGCAGAGAAGTATGTTAAAATAGTACAGGACATGTATGATGGCAGCAGAACAAAGGTGAGGTGTGCCTTAGGTGTGACAGAGGAATTTAAGATGGAGGTGGGACTGCATCAGGGATCAGCTCTGAGCCCCTTCCTGTTTGCAGTGGTAATGGATAGGCTGACAGATGAGGTTAGACTGGAATCCCCTTGGACCATGATGTTCGCAGATGATATTGTGATATGCAGTGAAAGCAGGGAGCATGCAGAGGAACAATTAGAAAGATGGAGACATGCACTGGAAAGGAGAGGAATGAAGATTAGCCAAAACAGAATATATGTGCATGAATGAGAAAAGTGAAGAATGCAGCCCTATGGGGGCACAAACCAGTGCAATCTGTAGGCCGGTCCCAAGCCCGGATAAATGCAGAGGGTTGCGTCAGGAAGGGCATCCGGCGTAAAAACTGTGCCAAACAAATATGAGCGTTCATCTAAAGAATCCCATACCGGATCGGTCGTGGCCCGGGTTAACAACGCCCGCCCCCGGCACTGCTAACCTACAGGGCGTCGGTGGAAATTCAGCTACTGTGGGTCGAAGACAAAGAAGAGGAGGAAACCGGATCCAGCGTCAGAAGAAAAAGAGGAATGCACAGAGCCTACAACTGAGTGTAGGGACTTTGAATGTTGGGACTATGACAGGAAAAGCACAGGAGTTGGTTGACATGATGATTAGGAGAAAGGTTGATATTCTGTGCATCCAAGAGAGCAGGTGGAAAGGTAGTAAGGCTAGAAGTTTGGGAGCAGGGTTTAAATTATTCTACCACGGAGTAGATGGGAAGAGAAATGGAGTAGGGGTTATTTTAAAGGAAGAGCTGGCTAAGAATGTCTTGGAGGTAAAAAGAGTATCAGATCGAGTGATGAGACTAAAATTTGAAATTGAGGGTGTTATGTATAATGTGGTTAGCGGCTATGCACCACAGGTAGGATGTGACCTAGAGTTGAAAGAGAAATTCTGGAAGGAACTAGATGAAGTAGTTCTGAGCATCCCAGACAGCGAGACAGTTGTGATTGGTGCAGATTGTAATGGACATATTGGTAAAGGAAACAGGGGCGATGAAGAAGTGATGGGTAAGTACGGCATCCAGGAAAGGAACTTTGAAGGGCAGATGGTGGTGGACTTTGCAAAAAGGATGGAGATGGCTGTAGTGAACACTTATTTCCAGAAGAGGGAGGAACATATAGTGACCTACAAGAGCGGAGGTAGAACCACGCAGGTAGATTATATTTTGTGCAGACGATGTAATCTGAAGGAGGTTACTGACTGTAAAGTAGTGGTAGGGGAGAGTGTAGCTCGACAGCATAGGATGGTAGTACGTAGGATGATTCTGGTGGTGGGTAGGAAGATTAAGAAGACAAAGGTAGAGCAAAGAACCATGTGGTGGAAGTTGAGAAAGGAAGAATGTTGTGCGGCCTTCCGGAAAGAGGTGAGACAGGCTCTCGATGGACAACCGAAGCTCCCGGAAGACTGGACGACGACAGCCAAGGTGATCAGAGAGACAGGCAGGAGAGTACTTGGGGTGCCTTCTGGTAGTAAAGGGAAGAAGGAGACTTGGTGGTCGAACCCCAAAATACAAGAAGTCATCCAAGGAAAGACATGAGCGAAGAAGAAGTTGGACACGGAGAGGACTGAGGAGAGGCAAAAGGATTACACTGAGATGTGACAGAGGACAAAAGTAGAGGTGGCGAAGGCTAAACAAGAGGCATATGATGACATGCACACTAGGTTGGATACGAAAAAAGGAGAAAAGGATCTCTCCAGGTTGGTCAGACAGAGGGATAAATATGGGAAGGATGTGCAGCAAGTAAAGGTGAATAAGGATAGTGATGGAAATATCTTGACGGGTGCCAGTAGTGTGCTAAGTAAATGGAAAGAGTACTTTGAGAAGTTAATGAACAAAGAAGAAGGAGAGAAGGTAGCGTTAAAGAGGCCAGCGTGAATGATCATGAAGTGGTCAGGAAGTGGGAATGAAGGGGGAAGTTAGAAAGGCACTGAACAGAATGAAAATTGGAAAGACAGTTGGTCCTGATGACATACCAGTGGAGGTATGGTAGCAATTTGGAGAGGTGGCTGTGGAGTCTTTGACTAACTTATTCGATAGAATACTAGCGGGTGAAAAGATGCCAGAAGAATGAAGGAAAAGTGTGCTAGTCCCCATTTATAAGAACAAAGGTGATGTTCAGAGCTGTGGAAACTATAGAGGAATAAAGATGATGAGCTACACAATGGGATTTAAGGGAAAGAGTAGTGGAGGCTAGACTTAGGACAGAAGTAAGTACCTGCAAGGAACAATTTGGTTTCATACATAGAACGAGTACCACAGATGCATTATTTGCCTTGAGGATCCTAGAGGAAAAGCACAGAGAAGGTCAGAAGGAGCTACATTGTGTCTTTGTAGACCTAGAGAAAGCCTATGACAGAGTACCAAGAGAGGAACTGTGGTACTGCATGCGCAAATCCGGTGTGGTTCAGAAATATGTTAGAATAGTACATGACATGTATGAGGGCAGCAGAACAGCGGTGATATGTGCCATAGGTGTGTCAGAAGAATTTAATAAGGAGGTGGGACTGCATCAGGGATCCCGCTGAGCCCCTCCCTTTTTGCAGTCGTAATGGATAGGCTGGCAGGTTAGACTGGAATCCCCTTGGACTATGATATTCAGAGATGATATTGTGATTTGAAGTGAAAGCAAGGAGCAGGCGGAGAACAATTAGAAAGATGGAGGCACACACTGGAAAGGAGAGGAATGAATATTAGCTGAAGTAAAACAGAATATACGTGCATGAATGTGAGGGGCAAAGGTGGACGACTTAAAATACTTGGGGTCAACAATACAGAGCAACGAAGAGTGTGGTAAGGGAGTGAAGAAACGGGTCCAAGCGGGGTGGAACTGTTGGCGGAAGCTGACTGGTGTTCTTTGTGACAGAAGAGTACGGATTAGAGATGGTGGCACTGAAGAAACAACAAGAAGCAGAACTGGAGGTACGTAGCAGAAAGGAAGATGCTGAGGTTCTCGCTTGGAGTAAACAGGTTGGATAGTATTAGAAATGAGCTCATGAGAGAGACAGCCTAAGTTGGATGTTTTGGAGACAAGGTTAGAGAGCAGACTTAGATGGTTTGGACATGTTCAGAGGTGAGAGAGTGAGTATATGTTGGTAGAAGGATGCTGAGGATGGAGCTGCCAGGCAAAAGAGCGAGAGGAAGACCAAAGAAAAGGTTGATGGATGTTGTGAAGGAGGACATGGTAATGGATAGGCTGACAGATGAGGTTAGACTGGCATCCCCTTGGACCATGAAGTTTGTAAATGACATTTTGATATGCAGTGAAAGCAAGGAGCAGGTGGAGGAACAATTAGAAAGATGGAGGCATGCACTGGAAAAGAGGAATGAAATTAGACGAAGTAAAACAGAATATATGTGTGTGAATGAGAGGGGTGGAGTGGGACGTGTGAAAGTACAAGGAGAATAGATAGTGAGGTTGGATGACTTCAAATACTTGAGGTCATCAATCCAGAGCAATGGTGAGTGTGGTAAGGAAAAGACCCAAGCATGTTAGAACATCCGCCGGAAGGTGTCTGGAGTGTTGTGTGACAGAAGCGTCTGTTAGGATGAAGGGCAAAGTTTATAAAACAGTAGTGAGGCATGATGTTGGATTTGAGACGGTGGCACTGAAGAGACAATAGGAAACAGAGCTGGAGGTGGCAGAAATTAAGATTTTGCGATCCTCTCTTGGAATGAGCAGGTTGGATAGGATTAAAAATGAGCTCATTAGAGGGACATCCAAAGTTAGATGTATTGGAGACAAGGTTCAAGAGAGAAAACTTCACTGGTTTGGACATGTCCAGAGGCGAGAGATTGAGTGTATGGGTAGAATGGTGCTGAGGATGGAGCTGCTAGGCAAAAGAGCGAGTTAAAGACCAAAGAGAAGGTTGATAGGTGTTGTGAGGGAAGCCACGAGGGCAGATTTTGGTCGAGAAGCAGATGCAAGAGATGGGCTTAGATGGAAAAAGATGACACGCAGTGGCGAACCTTAACGGGACAACCCGAAAGGAAAAGAAGAAGAAAAAGCCATGTATGAGAGGATCATAACAGTGAGGTGTCTTGTACGTGTGACAAATGAATTTAAGGTGGAGCTGGGGCAGCATCAGGGATAAGCCCTAAACCCCTTACTATTGCAGATAACATTGTTATCTCCAGCGAAAGTAGGCAGCAGCTGAAAGAAACGGTGAAAGAGCGGAGGCCGACATCACTGGCCTGTGGCCCCATTGGGCTGCATTTTCTTTGCAAGTGTAACTATTTGTCCAATTGTCTTGTGTCAACCGTCGAGACCTTCAAATTCTTGGGAATCACAGTCTCACAAGACCTGAAGTGGGAGACGAACATCAACTCAATCCTCCAAAAAGCCCAGCAATGGATGTACTTTTTGCGGCTTCTGAGGAAGCACGGCCTGTCACAAGAGCTGGTGAGACAGTTTTACACAGCTGTCATTCAATTAGTACTGTGTCGTGTCACAGGCATGGCCAAGCTACTGCCCTGGGTGGAAGTGCATCTGGCAGCAGCCCCACACCTGCGAATTATGAACGCTAATTAGGCAAGGCATATAAGACTTGAGTTTCTCACTTTCAGGCGCTAGTTCGTTGTGTTTGTGTGTATGTGACAGGGTTTTCAAATTTTGCCTCGTAGTCATCGGACCTCATTTCATGTTTTTGGACCTTTCCTGTGGCCTCGCGTTTTTGTGCATCTGCCTTCCAAACTTTGCCTTGTACTTCGGACCTTGTTTCAGGATTATTGGACTTTAACTTTTAGCCACCCGTGTTCGTCCTTTTACCATTTTGGACTGCTTAGCCATGTATGACCTCTCCCTGAAATAAAACCACCCTCAAGATCATGTCCTTGCCTCAGAGTCCTGCATTTGGTTCCTTTACCTCACCGCATGCTCATGACATGTACTTCCATCAGTCTGGTTTGGGGCAGCCACAAAAAAGGACAAACTCCGACAGAATCAGACAATAAAAACCACTGAAGGGATTGTGAGCGCCCACCCTTGAAGACTTGCACGCCACTCAAACTAGGTCCAGAGCGGGCGGGATCCTTTCGGACCCTCCACATTCTGGCCACCAGCTCTTCCAGTTCCTTCCATCGGGTCAACACTAACGAACAATGCAGGTAAAAATTAGCAGGCATTCAAACGTTTTTTTTCTCTCTAGCAATTGAGTCATTAAATTCTTGATCAGTGAACCTACTTTTTCTGCCTAGTACCATTGTACATATCCTCACATCCTGCTGGTCCAATCAGTATTACTATTCGTCATACAGTCTGTAGACTATCATACGACTCATCCCTTTAACCTGGACAGTTTGCACAATTGTCATTGCACTGGTCTATAATGTGTACCGCGAACGGGTAAGGGCACTCTGTACAAGCTTAACATAATGTTGAGACACTCTTATCCTATTAACTGAATATCTCTTGTTTTTTGTTCTTGTTAGTTTGTCTGTTCTTTGTTCTGAATGTCGCACAAGGGCAGCACCGACTGCCAGAGACAATTTCCTTGTGTGTTGTTCCACACTTGGCCAATGAAACTGATTGATTTTTTTTTTTTTTTTACATTTGAAACACGCTAATTTAATTTTACTTGGAAAAGCACTTCAGTTGACTTCGGTGAAACAAAGATTGTACAAAATATAATGTGAATATATGGTATGGTATTATGGCTTTTAAAGCATGTTCTGAGCATTAGTATCACGGCAGCTGGTTGGCTGCAGAGAGGAAGGCACTGTAGACCAAAGGCTGTTCAGAAGACTGTGGGGACCAGCATTCCTACCAATAAAGACATCTTCACCAATACATGCCGAAAGAATGCTCTCTGCGTGAGGAACCCTACCCTACCCTACACACCATTTCTTCTATCCTCTCTCCTGTCAAGCAGCTGTTTACAAAGCATCAGGTGAATGAAGTAGCACAAAAGCAGCACCCAAACCCCACCATTATTCATCCTTCACAATGAACACTTTATTGTTTTTAAAGTACATATAACCAAGTGTTCAATCCCGAACCTG